>NW_027590688.1:77500-208298 GCF_964213995.1 Mustelus asterias
CAGCAGTGCGAACCACCGGTGATAAGGGGGAGAGTTAACAGAAAGCAGCTGGTGAGAATATACTGGCCGCTTTTAATTTAATCCAAATTAATGAATTAGAAACTTTTAACCTAAGGAATTGACATCCGAGGATTTCAGTTTAAAATCCCATTGAAGCTCCCTGTCTCATAATGGGATGTTTTTGCCTGTATTTCGTAATTAGTGACTTCATATCTCACAGCGAGATAAATAAAACTTTTTTCCAATTGATAGGGACAGCTCAATGGACAAAACTGGTGTGAGAAAGGGGCAAATCCTTTGAAAATGGAGGCAGAGAGGAGGCTTTGTTCAACTCCCATTCTTTCCCTGTCTTCAGCAGGCTGGGCAGGAAGTGTGAGCAGAGAGGGGGGGATAGACAGACACACACTGACACAATCCCCCCAATACACTCACTCACACATCCCCATTCCCCCTCCACTCGCTGGGTTGTGGGGAGCGGCTGCAAGGATTTTCAGGGCTGCTGTGGGGGGGTCAGGGGGTTTTTGAAATGGACGAACACGACCTACAGGGGAAAAGAAATAAAGTTTGAAACTAAACTAAAGACAGGAACTTGCAGAATCCATTGCCTCCCTGCATTAACATATCAAGAGTCAGTCTGACATTGCCACAAACTCCTCTGGGGTGAGAGGGGGAGGGGGGGTGAATTAGCATCTCAATAGAGAGACAGACATTGTAAACATGTCAGAGACTCAGGGTGGGGTTTGCATCCAGCACACTCAGGATAAATGTGAATCTGAGAGCCTTCAGTCCCCACACCAATAATCCCCCTGCACTGAAAACATTCCCACTCTGATTCAGTGTGTGTGTGTGTCAGTGTGTGTGTCAATCTGCTTTTTGACCTGTGCTTTGCTTGTGTGGACATGATGCTGAATGGACTTGAATGGAAATGCTGGACTCCTCGCTGTGATATGTTGTGTGTCTTATTGTTAAAATGGCCGTGTCTCTTTTTCTCTCTCTTTTTAACCAATTTTTATCTCTTTTTCTCCTGAGGAATTTTGAAAACTGGGGATGTGTCGAGGATCCAAAGGACGGGAATGTTTGTGACCAGGATGAAGGAGAGGAGCTTCTTCCAGAGGGAGGGCTGACTGAGGCCTGTTGCTCAGGCTTCACCCTGAGTGAGTTGTGTCTGTTTATTAACCTGATCCAGATTTAATGTTTCATATCAGAGGGAGCGAGATCTGAATGAGAGTGGAATAGAGAGAGAGAGAGAAACACACAGGGAGGGAACTGTCTCATAGAATCATAGAAACCCTACAGTACAGAAAGAGGCCATTCGGCCCATCGAGTCTGCACCGACCACAATCTCACCCAGGCCCTACCCCCATATCCCTACATATTTACCCACTAGTCCCTCTAACCTAGGCATCTCAGGACACTAAGGGCAATGTTTAGCATGGCCAATCAACCTAACCCGCACATCTTTGGACTGTGGGAGGAAACCGGAGCACCCGGAGGAAACCCATGCAGACACGAGGAGAATGTGCAAACTCCACACAGACAGTGACCCAAGCCGGGAATCGAACCCAGGTCCCTGGAGCTGTGAAGCAGCAGTGCTAACCACTGTGCTACCGTGCCACCCTAACTCTTTAGTCTCTGCTTTACAACTGACTTGTTGTGTTTGGGTGTTACTGAGAGATTGTGTAACTGAGAGGAGATCCTGGGTTTTTGCTGTGCTATTTAATTTAAATATTTTCTTGTATTTTAATTATTTTCTCTCTCTTTCCCCAAGAATTAATATTTAGATTTTACTGAGAGATTGTGTAACTGAGAAGGGGGAATCCTGGCCTCTTGTGCTATTTAATTTAAAGAATTCTTGTATTTTAATTAATTATTTTCTCTGTTCCCCAGGGATTTGAATTTTGAAGACTGCAACATGACTCGGAATCCTTGGACAAGGGGCTTTTCTCCAGAGGAGGATGGATGGACTGAGGCCTGTTCTATAGGCCGCATGTGAGTTGTTGTCTCTTTATTATCCTGATCCAGGTTTAATTTTAATCTCGCTTCCTCGGACGAACCAGTTCTGGTTCGATTGTGGGGTGGGCTGGAGTTTAAAACCCTGGGGTTAAAATATCCCGGCTTTGCAATTAGTCACAAACAGGTTAACCCTTTGCTGGGTGGCAAAGAGTGAATTAAATATCTGTAATATGAAACTGTCTAAAAGTTAGTTTTAAATCCAAGATAACAGGGATGGGAGACAGAGCGCTGTTCCTAATTGTTGAATAAAATTCATAGAGGCCTTTATAATTCAGTTTTCAGATGTTCAGACTTTCATTGTGTCCTCTCTGCAGCTTTTCCCCCATTCTGTCTATTTCTCTCACTCTTTCTCTCCCTGTCCTTCCTCTATCTGTCTCTCTTTTTTATTCCCTCCCTCTCCCTCCCTCTTTTTCGCAGGAAGTCATATTTTGTTGGACAATCTCTCAGTAAAATCTGAGAAAGGGGAATCCTGGGCTCTTGTGCGATTTAATTTAAACATTTTCTGGTATTTTAATATATTTCTCTCTCTTTTACCCAAGAATTAATGTTTAGATTTTACTGAGAGATTGTGTAACTGAGAAAGGGGAATCCTGGGCTCTTGTGGATTAAATTTAAACATTTTCTTGTATTTAAATTAATTATATTCTATCTCTTCCCAAGGAATTCATATTTAGTTAGACAATCTCTCAGTGAAATCTTAGAAGGGGGAATCCTGGGCTCTTGTGCTATTTAATTTAAACATTTTCTTGTACTTTAATTAATTATTTTCTCTTCTCCCCAGGAATTTGAATTTTGAAGACTGCAACATGACTCGGAATCCTTGGACAAGGGGCTTTTCTCCAGAGGAGGATGGATGGACTGAGGCCTGTTCTATAGGCCGCATGTGAGTTGTCGTCTCTTTATTACCCTGATCCAGGTTTAATTTTAATCTCGCTTCCTCGGATGAACCAGTTCTGGTTCGATTGTGGGGTGTGGGGGGGCTGGAGTTTGAAACCCTGGGGTTAAAATATCCCGGCTTTGCAATTAGTTACAAACACATTAACCCTTAGGTGGGTGGCAAAGAGTAAATTAAATGTCTGTGATATGAAACTGTCTCAATTTGTTTTAAATCCAAGGTAACAGGGATGGGTGACAGACCGCTGCTCCTAATTGTTGAATAAAATTCACAGAGGCCTTTACAATTCATTTTTCAGAAGTTCAGAAGTTCATTTCGTCCTCTCTGCAGCTTTTCCCCCATTCTGTCTATTTCCTCTCTGCTTTCTCTCTCTCCATCCCTTTCCTTCCTCTATCTGTCTCTCTTTTTTATTCCCTCTCTCTCCCTCTTTTTCCCAGGAAATAATATTTTGTTGGACAATCTCTCAGTAAAATCTGAGAAAGGGGAATCCTGGGCTCTTGTGCGATTTAATTTAAACATTTTCTGGTATTTTAATATATTTCTCTCTCTTTTACCCAAGAATTAATATTTAGATTTTACTGAGAGATTGTGTAACTGAGAAAGGGGAATCCTGGGCTCTTGTGGATTCAATTTAAACATTTTCTTGTATTTAAATTAATTATATTCTATCTCTTCCCAAGGAATTCATATTTAGTTAGACAATCTCTCAGTGAAATCTTAGAAGGGGGAATCCTGGGCTCTTGTGCTATTTAATTTAAACATTTTCTTGTACTTTAATTAATTATTTTCTCTTCTCCCCAGGAATTTGAATTTTGAAGACTGCAACATGACTCGGGATCCTTGGACAAGGGGCTTTTCTCCAGAGGAGGATGGATGGACTGAGGCCTGTTCTATAGGCTGCAAGTGAGTTGTCGTCTCTTTATTACCCTGATCCAGGTTTAAATTTAATCTCGCTTCCTCGGATGAACCAGTTCTGATTCGATTGTGGGATGTGTGGGGGGCTGGAGTTTAAAATGCTGGGGTTAAAATATCCCGGCTTTGCAATTAGTCACAAACACGTTAACCCTTTGGTGGGTGGCAGAGTAAATTATGTATGAAACTGTCTATAAGTTTGTTTTAAATCTAAAATAACAGGGGTCGGAGACAGAGCAATGAACCTAATTGTTGAATAAAATTCACAGAGGCCTTTACAATTCAGTTTACAGATGTTCAGATTTTCATTTCATCCTCTCCACAGCTTTTCCCCCATTCTGTCTATTTCTCTCTGCTTTTCTCTCCATTTCCTTCCGCTATCTGCCTCTCTTTATTCTCTCTCTCTCCCTCTTTTTCCCAGGAATTAATATTTAGTTGGACAATCTCTCAGTAAAACCTGGAAAGGGGCAATCCTGGGATTTTGTGCTGTGTGATTTTCATTCTGGGTGTCCCGGGGGGTTTGATTTCACTGTCTCAGCCCCTCTCTGCCTCACTCTCTCTCTGTATAAACTTTTCCCAAATTACAAAACACTCAACACAGCTGACTGCACCTTGTGGGATGTTGCTGGGGATTTTGTTTTAAAAAGGGTGTTTTCTCAGAGGCAGTTTAAACCTTTCAGGGGACTGTGGGGAAGTCTCCAGACTTGGGACAACACACACACAGGGTTGGGGGCTGGGGGTGGCGGGCGGGGGGGAGGTGGGCAGTCAGGTATACTGGTATTCTGGGAGACTGATATTCCCAACAAGGGCCAGAGGTCTCAGTGCTGAAACATATTAAACTGTTCAAACAGAGGCAGGCAGAAAGCCATGAGGCTTCAGAGCTCCCTGTAGATGCAAAGGTAACTCCCATTGCCAAAAAGTAGCCACATGTGAAGTGGAAACACCTTCCCTCAGCTTGTTACACACTGACCTTTCCACAAACCCCAACATGTTTACAAACACTCGCTGCAGTTTCTGCAAACTTTGTATCAAACTGCCTCCCATTCTGCTCAATACTGACCCCCTCTCAACCTGGCACTGAACTAGTGTCTGAATTGAGACAGAGACACACAGACAGAGTTTTTAAAGTTGAAAGTTTTAAAGTTTATATATTAGTGTCACAAGTAAGGCTTACATTAACACTGCAATGAAGTTACTGAGAGAGACAGAGAGAGGCAGAGACACACAGAGACAGAGACATAGATAAAGAGACAGAAAGAGACAGAGAGATAAAGAGACAGAGAGGATGTTTAAAGTTTGTTTATTCCTGTCACAAGTAAGGCTCACATTAACGCTGCAGTTACTGAGAGAGACCGAAAGAGAGAGTTTTTAAAGTTGAAAGATTTAAAGTTTATTTATTAGTGTCACAAGGCTTACATTAACACTGCAATGAAGTTAGTGAGAAAGACAGAGATAGAGGGAGCATCCAGAGTGGGTTCAGTAACACATTTATTGATCAGATATCTCTCTCTGTGACCCTTTAGCGATGAGATATTCAGCCAGGATGGTTTCACTGACCCTCTTCAGCAGGCAGATATTCCCAAATCCAGCCTAGGTCTCAGACACACACACACACCACTCACACATTCCCTCTGCTCTGTCCAAGGGAATATTGTAATCCAGGAATTTCTATTTTATATTTACAGGGTGAGGGGGGGGAGAAACTCAACTCAAAAATCCTGCAGTCTCTCCAAGCTGCTTTTAAATTTCAATTCAAACCCTGGGCCACATGGGAAGCTGCAGAGATTGGGAAACTTACCAAACCCAGTTTGTGTGTGAGAGTGTCTGCAGCTTTTGTGTCTTTGAACTTGCGAGGGTGCCAGGGAGAGAATGTCACTGTCTTCACCTCTCTCTCTGCCTCTCTGTATAAAAAAATCACCAAATTAAACCACACTCAATAATGCGACCATACACAATTAATTATCAAATATCTGTCTCTCTCGCTTTATCTCTGTCTCTCCCCGTCTCTCTCTCTCTCCCTGTTCTCTCTCTCCCTGTCTCTTCTCGAGCAGAAACAGATGGAGACAGAGAGGCAGGGAGAGAGAGGAAGAGGGAGGGATGGAAACAGCTGGAGTTGTGGGTTAGATGCAGGGGGAGAGACACAGGCTGTTAGAGGGAGGGGGGGTTTCAGTGAGGGACAGGGTCTCCAGTTTAATTCTGAGGGTCCTGAGAGAGGGATTTCACTGTCTCAGCCCCTCTCTGGCTCCCTCACTCTGTATAAACAATTCCCAAATTTAAAAAACGCTCAACACAGCTGACTGCACTTTGTGGGATCTTGCTGTGCACCACAGTGATTTTAGTTTTAAAAAGGGTTACTTTTAAGAGGGAGTTCCGGCCTTTCTGGAGATTTGGGATGATGCAGACACACACACACACACACACACAGGGTAGTGAGTGGGGAAGGGGGCTCACAGCAGGCGAGAGAGTGGGGGGTGGGGGGAGGACTGTGTCCCATCTGATTCAGGTTCACATTGCTGCTGCTGCTGTGGGATCTTGCTGTGCACACACTGGGCCTGTGGCCTTTGCCTGCACTGCAACAGCGACCGCACTTTTTATTTTCAAACAAAATCTGGCCCAGGGACCGCAAAGTGGGTTCAAGGAAAAAGCTTGAAAAGGGGTCGGGTAAATTCAAGCACTTTAATCGCCGAGGCATCGTAGGCTCTGGAGCAAGTGCTGGGGAATGGGAGGAGGATAGATTGGGATTTGATGGCCAGCATGGAGCTGGTGGGCCGAAGGGCCTGTTTCTGTGCTGTGTGACTCCAGATTCTTTTCTCTCTCTCTTTTCCCAGGAATTTCTATTTGGATGGGGGGTGGGTATAGAATTTCCCTGTCTCTGTCTCTCCAGCGTTCTTACCAATCCCAGCACCCCTCCCCTCTCTCTCTCTCCCCAGACATTCCTGTCCATATTTCATCTTTCAATAAAATGTTTAAGAAAACACCAATGTGAATTGTTGTCAATTTAATTTGGGAAGAGAGAGAGAGAGAGAGAGGAGTGGATCCCATTTCCCACACACTCTCCTGCAGTCCTCACCCACAACATTTATTTAATCTGGCCCTCACCAGGTTGTGTGTGTGGGATCTTGCTGTGCACACAGGTGGGTCTGGCTCCCTATTCCTCGCACTGTGACCGTGAGCAGAACTTTAAACAGGAAAGATGTTGGGGAGGCGGAGGAGGCAGAGAGAGAGACAGAGAAATGGAGGGAGAGCTAAACAGAGAGGGTGTGGGGGGGAGGGGTGTGAGAGGGTCTCAGGAGGGGCAGGGGGAAAGAGACACAGAGTCTGGGGCTGCCCTCCTCCATCGTGGGACTGGCAGTGGGATCTTGCTGTGCAGAATTACCTTCATTGTCATTTGAATCATTCATTCATTGACTAAGGGAGGGTGGGGGTGTGATTGTGGGATTATAAATATTGTTACCACGCTGAGGTGATGTTTCCCTCTGCGCTATTTTGTAACCCCCCCAAAGAGATACACCTTGCCTCGTAATCTTAAGTGTGTGTGAGACAGGAGGAAGCTACTGGTTTTAGACAGATGTGCAGAAGGAGGTCATTCGGCCCATCTAGTCTGTACCGACCACAATCCCAACCAGGCCCTATTCCCATGACCCCACACTTTTAACCTGCTAATCCCCCTGACACTAGAGTCAATTTAACACGGCCAATCCACCGAACCCGCACAGCTTTGTGCTGTCGGAGGAATTGGTAAATTAAAGCAGGATCTGACACTCTCTGTATCAGGAACAACTAACAGGTCTTTAATTTAGACTGGGTGACAACCTTATTAAAACAATGAACAAACTGAATAAACTCCCCAGTAGAATGCTGTTCCAATGACAAGACTCACTCAGGAATAATGAAATAAATCATTACAGAATAGAGTCACTCTCAAATAATATAATACCAGGCGTCTGTTGGAAGTGTGAACTTTCTTCTGCTGCTTGGGTCTGGAATACTTTCTGAGTTGGTTTCTGCTTCTATTTAGATGGTGATGTGATGAAGCTGTATATATTACTGCAGGATTCAGTATCAGACTCTCCCTCCTTCAATCTAAAGAGGCAGCAAGGTCGCTCCCTCCCCGTTATTTCCCCCTGTCCCGGGTTTAAATACCCAGAATTTCCTCACAGTATTCCTGCAATTTGAGTGGCTTGAGGCTGTCACCAACGCTCCAATTTGAATGCAATTGGTTGTGTGTGTTTGAGAGCTTGTTTTAAAATCATTGACCCAATTCAAAGCCTGTTTTGCTCTGCTGGGACTCTGGCTGCTGCTTTGGACACAAATGTTGTAAAGTTGTCTTCTGCAGCCCTGCTTTCTGCAGTTTAAAATCCCCAGCACAAAGACACAGGCTTTCTAAAGACACAACGCTGGATGGTTCGGTTTGGTTTTCTCAGCATTTCTTTTCAATATTTACATTTGTCAAACACCAGATGTTTTACCCTAGATGCAACTTCATAACCATATTAGAGAGAGACAGAGAGAAAGAAAGGGAGAGAGAAAGACAGAGAGGGAGAGAAAGAGAGAGAGAGAGAAAGGGAGAGAGAGAGACAGAGACGGGAGAGTGAGGGAAAGCAGGAAAGGGCAGCAAGAGGTCAGGGTTGTGGGGGAGTGCAGTGAGGGGGTGGGGGAAGAGACACAGGATCTGGGGGTCTCTCGTGTGGAGGGAGAGAGAGGGAGACGTGTGGTTCCCTCATTTCCCACTCACTTTACCCCAATCCTCATTTAAAAATCACTTTGTATCTGGCCCTGCTCAGACTGTGTGTGGGATCTTGCTGTGCCCTCATGCTCTCTGTCTCCCCTCCTCCCCTCCCCATATTCCCCGCACCGTGACAGTGCCCCACATTTTAAACATAAAAAGATAAAAAGGAAGGAGGGTGGGGTAGAGAGAGGAACAGAGAAGGGGTGGGGAGTGTCGGGGGCTGAGTGGAGGGGGGTAGGGGGATAGAGACAGAGGCTCTGGGGGTGGGTGGTGTCCTCCTGCAGTGTGGGACTCCCTGTGGGATCCTGATTGCAGCATTCCCAGTCTCTGAGAGAAAGAGAGAGACAGAAAGAGAAAGAGGGGGAAAGACAGAGAGAGAGAGAGAGAGACAGGCAGGGAGAAAGAGAGAGAGAAACAGTGTGAGGGAGAGAGAGAGAAAGACAGAGAAAGATGGAGGGAGAGAGAGAGAGAAAGATGGACGGAGAGAGAGAGAAAGGCAGACAGGGAGTGAGAGAGAAAGATGGAGGGAGTGGGAGAGAGAGAGGGGGAGAGTGAGGAGGAAAACAGGAAAAGACAGCAAGAGGTGAGGTTTGTGGGGGTGCAGTGAGGGGGTGGGGGAAGAGACACAGGATCACAGTGACCCGAGCTGGGAATTGAACCCGGGTCCCTGGAGCTGTGAGGCAGCAGCGCCAACCACTGTGCCCCCGTGTGGCCCTACACGTTATGATTCAATTCTGAGGGTCCCGGGGCGAAGGGGGGGGGGTGGATTTCACAGCCTCAGCCCCTCTCTGCCTCACTCTCCCTCTGTATAAACATTTCCCAAATTAAAACACACTCAACACAGCGAACTGCACCTTCTGGGATCTTCCAGAGCACCACAGAGATTGTGTTTTAAAAAGGGTTTGGCTTCGTTTTAAGAGGGAGTTCAACCCTTTCTGGGAATTTGGGATGAGACACACAGGGTAGTGAGTGGGGAAGGGGGCTCACAGCAGGCGAGAGTGTTGGGGGTGTGTTGGGGAGGACTGTGTCCCATTTGATTCAGGTTCACATTGTTGCTGCTGCTGCTGTTGTTGTGGGATCTTGCTGTGCACACACTGGGCCTGTGGCCTTTGCTCGCACTGCAACAGTGACCACACTTTATTAAACAAAATCTCGCTCACGGACCGCAAAGTGGGTTCAAAGGAAGAAGTGTAAACGGGGTCGGGTAAATTAAAGCACTTCAATCGCCGAGGCATCGTAGGCTGTGCAGCGAGTGCTGGGGAATGGGGGGAGTATAGATTGGAATTTGATGGCCAGCATAGACCTGGTGGGCCGAAGGGCCTGTTTCTGTGCTGTGTGACTCCAGATTCTCCTCCCTCTTTTCCCAGGAATTTCTATTTGGATGGGGGGGCGTTCATAATTTCCCTGTCTCTGTCTCTCCAGCGTTCTTACCAATCCCAGCACCCCTCCCCTCTCTCTCTCCCCAGACATTCCTGTCTATATTTCATCTTTCAATAAAATGTGATGGAAAACACCAATGTGAATTTTTTGGATTTAATTTCAGGGAGGGAAAGACAGAGAGAGAGAAAGAGAGAGACAGGGAGGGAGGGAAAGACAGGGAGTGGGGGAAGGAGAGACAGACAGAGAGAGAGAGAAAAGCAGCCGAATAAAACCTGCAGCAGCCGCTTTATTCCATCGGATTGGGGATGTGATTGTGGGTTTTCCTGCTATCTCTCTCTCTCTCCCATCTTTCTCCTTTGATTGTGAGTTATCAGGGAAGGAGAGAGAGAGAAAGGGAGGGTAACAGAGGGAGATCAAAGGCAGAGGGGCAGGGAGAGGAGACACACTGGAGGGGGGGGGTGGGTTAGGGGTGGGTCCTCTGCTCTGCACTCACAGCCCAGCTCCCCAGTCTCTGGGGAAAAGACCCTCACTCACACCCTCCCAGAAGGTGGGATTTGTAACCAGCGGCTGTGTGACTGAGGCTGAATCTGTGCTGTTGTGTTTGAATAGATTTTTTCCCAATATAAAGATATTGGAATGTGGCTGCTGCCACATTGCAGTGATAGAGAGATGTGGCTTTGCAGGAGCTTCCCTCCCCATTTCCCCATGGAAATCACTGAGAAATAGCAAACGTGGCTCACAACACGTCATTATTTGAAACGGTCAGACAGAAACTTATCAGAGAGAGCATTTTAATCCCCATTCATCCCCAGACGGAGAAACAGAGCAGAGATCAGGACAGATTATCCAGAGTAAGAGAGACCGGGGCAAAGATGGGGTATTGGATATATATATAGATCTGGGGGGAAAGCAAAAGAGACACAGAGGGGGCTGGACAGGTTCAGAGATAGAGGCAGAGAAAGAGAGAAACAGCGAGAGACAGAGGGAATGGGAGAAGGGTGTGACTCTGCTCGAAGTGGAAGGTTCCCTGTTCATATCGAATGTACAAACAGCACCAATGCTGGAGTGACTTATTATTTTCATTTGCGGTGGGGGAGAGATGGAGGGGAAAGAGAGGGAGACGTGTGGTTCCCTCATTTCCCACTCACTTTACCCCAATCCTCACTTCAAAATCACTTTGTATCTGGCCGTGTTCAAGCTGTGTGTGTGTGGGATCTTGCTGTGCACTCATGCTCCGTCCCCCTGCCCCGTATTCCTCACACTATGACAGAGCCCCATGCTTTAAACATAAAAAGATGGAGGGGAAGGAGGGTGGGGTAGAGAGAGAGAAACAGGGTGAACAGAGAAGGGGTGGGGAGTGTTGGGTGCTCAGTGGAGGGGGGTAGGGGGATAGAGACAGAGGCTCTGGGGGGGGGGGAGGTGTCCTCCTGCAGTGTGGGACTCCCTGTGGGATCCTGATTGCAGCATTCCCAGTCTCTCTCCCTCTCACTGTGAAGCACTCAGGAGGGAGAGGGAGCTGAAATTCAAATTCCTGAGCCTGGGGGAAAGGCTTGTTCTCAATCCCAGAGTCCTGCTTGTGTTTTTAGACAGGGCGCTGGGATTTGTGGGTGTGGATGGAGAAGATTGTTCTGTTTAACTGGGGGGTGGGAGAGAGGGGGGTTTGTTCTTTCTACCTGAGGAATAATGCAGCCTCTGTGACTAGGCCGCACTTCACGGCCTAAATCTCAGCAGCACTTTTGCATTCGCTTAATTCCCCAACAGGGTTTAAGTGGCTGAATTCAATGGTTCAATAAAATGTGAAGCAGCCGCTTCAGGGTGGGATTGTGGATTTTCCTGCCCCCCCGCCCCCCTCTCATTTCCCTTTTGATTGTGAGTTTTATTTTAAACGGTCAGACAGAAACTTAGAGAGAGCATTTCAATCCAGATTCACCTCGAGAGAGAGAAACAGAGCAGAGATCAGGACAGGTTATCCAGAGACGGGGTATTGGACAGATATAGATCTGGGGGAAGTGTGTAGGAGACGGAGAGGGAGAAACAGAGGGGGGGGGGGGGGGCGGAGAGAGGTGACTGATAGAAGTGGGAACTTCATTGGGGCCTCCTGTGTTTATTCACTGGCCTGTCTCTGGAGTAAAGCCCCCAGAATGCTTTGATGTGTTTAATAAATTCAATATCGGGACAGTCAGGAGGCAGTTGGAAGTTCATTGCATTTGAAACTTGTTCCCATTTTGTCAGGGTTTAATAATGAGGAGGTGAAAATGAATGTTTCCCCCACCTCCCCGCAGTGAGATTGTGAATTTCAGCAAGTCCTGGGATCTTGCTGTGCCTTTTATTGTTTATAATCAGCTTTTGTTTTGTGTTTAATCAAATTTCACTTTATTTTCTCTTTCTCTCTTCCAAGGAGAATTCCTTTGGAAACTTTGGCGATGCAGAGAGCGAATAGTTTTGCCGTGAGGAATCCTCGGACAAGAGCTATAACCAGAGAGAAAAATATTAATAAAAGTCCCCGTGTCTTTGTCGTTCATTTTTATTCACAGATAGACTGGTGGGGCTTTTACACGGAGGGTTAGTGGTCTGTGTGTCAGGGGGAGGGGGCATTCCCAGTGATCCCTGCACCAAGCCTCCCCCAGTACCACAGTAGGAAACAGTCCCACTGCAGGGAAGTCCATTGTCAACTTGTCCGACTACACACTTCAACCAGATGAAATCGAAGTTCTCAGCCGAGGGCTTAATTTTTGCCCCACCACCAAAATAGACCCCATCAGTCTCGCAGCAGACACAGAGGAATTCATCAGGCGAATGAGGCTGAGGGAGTTCTTCCACAAACCCCAAGAGGCCAACAACGAACACAATGAGACAGCCAATGAACTGGAACAGCCGACAGAGAGATCCGCAGTGCATCCGAAGAGGAAAGAGTCGAATTGGACTCCTCCGGAAGGCCGCTGCCCTCGACTTGACATGTATGCCCAAGCCGTCAGGAGGTGCGTCAACACCAAATTCATCAGCCGCACTCACAAGACAGCCCCGAACATCACCCAAGCACAACGTAACGCCATCCACGCTCTCAAGACCAACCGCAACATTGTCATCAAACCAGCAGACAAAGGAGGGGCCATCGTCATACTGAACAGAACGGATTACTGCAAAGAAGTGTACCGACAACTCAACAACGAGGAACACTACAGACAGTTACCTGCAGATCCGACCAAAGAACACACCCGTCAACTCAACACTCTGATCAAGACCTTTGATCCGGACCTTCAGAACACCCTCCGTGCTCTCATCCCACGTACTCCCCGCGTTGGAGATCTCTACTGCCTCCCGAAGGTACACAAGGCAAACACACCCGGCCGTCCCATCGTATCGGGCAATGGGACCCTGTGCGAGAACCTCTCCGGCTATGTCGAGGGCATCCTGAAACCCATTGTACAAAGAACCCCCAGCTTTTGTCGCGACACGACGGACTTCCTACAGAAACTCGGCACACATGGAGCAGTTGAACCAGGAGTGCTCCTCGTCACAATGGATGTCTCAGCACTCTACACCAGCATCCCCCATGACGATGGCATTGCTGCAACGGCCTCAGTGCTCAGCGCCAACAACTGCCAGTTTCCAGATGCAATTTTACATCTCATCCGCTTCATCCTGGACCACAATATCTTCACCTTCAACAACCAGTTCTTCATCCAGACACACGGAACAGCCATGGGGACCAAATTTGCACCTCAATATGCCAACATCTTCATGCACAGGTTCGAACAAGACTTCTTCACCGCACGGGACCTTCAACCGGTGCTATACACTAGATACATCGATGACATTTTCTTCCTTTGGACTCATGGTGAACAATCACTGAAACAACTCTATGATGACATCAACAAGTTCCATCCCACCATCAGGCTCACCATAGACTACTCTCCGGAATCGGTTGCATTCTTGGACACGCGCATCTCCATTAAGGACGGTCACCTCAGCACCTCACTGTACCGCAAGCCCACGGATAACCTCACGATGCTCCACTTCTCCAGCTTCCACCCTAAACACGTTAAAGAAGCCATCCCCTACGGACAAGCCCTCCGTATACACAGGATCTGCTCGGATGAGGAGGATCGCAACAGACACCTCCAGACGCTGAAAGATGCCCTCATAAGAACAGGATATGGCGCTAGACTCATTGATCAACAGTTCCAACGCGCCACAGCGAAAAACCGCACCGACCTCCTCAGAAGACAAACACGGGACACAGTGGACAGAGTACCCTTCGTTGTCCAGTACTTCCCCGGAGCGGAGAAGCTACGGCATCTCCTCCGGAGCCTTCAACATGTCATTGATGAAGACGAACATCTCGCCAAGGCCATCCCCACACCCCCACTTCTTGCCTTCAAACAACCGCACAACCTCAAACAGACCATTGTCCGCAGCAAACTACCCAGCCTTCAGGAGAACAGTGACCAAGACACCACACAACCCTGCCACAGCAACCTCTGCAAGACGTGCCGGATCATCGACACAGATGCCATCATCTCACGTGAGAACACCATCCACCAGGTACACGGTACATACTCTTGCAACTCGGCCAACGTTGTCTACCTGATACGCTGCAAGAAAGGATGTCCCGAGGCATGGTACATTGGGGAAACTATGCAGACGCTGCGACAACGGATGAATGAACACCGCTCGACAATCACCAGGCAAGACTGTTCTCTTCCTGTTGGGGAGCACTTCAGCGGTCACGGGCATTCGGCCTCTGATATTCGGGTAAGCGTTCTCCAAGGCGGCCTTCGCGACACACGACAGCGCAGAGTCGCGTAGCAGAAACTGATAGCCAGGTTCCGCACACACAAGGACGGCCTCAACCGGGATATTGGGTTTATGTCACACTATTTCACATAAATATTTCTGCTTTTTTCCTCCTGAGTCTTTATCATGCGATCCTAGAATCAGAATTTATGTCACACTATTTGTAACTCCCACAGTTGCGTGGACCTGCAGAGTTTCACTGGCTGTCTTGTCTGGAGACAATACACATCTTTTTAGCCTGTCTTGATGCTCTCTCCACTCCCATTGTTTTGTTTCTTAAAGACTGGATTAGTTGTAAGTATTCGCATTCCAACCATTATTCATGTAAATTGAGTCTGTGTCTTATAAGTTCTGTTTGTGAACAGAATTCCCACTCACCTGAAGAAGGGGCTCAGAGCCTCGAAAGCTTGTGTGGCTTTTGCTACCAAATAAACCTGTTGGACTTTAACCTGGTGTTGTTAAACTTCTTACTGTGTTTACCCCAGTCCAACGCCGGCATCTCCACATCAATGTAATCCCACAGATTTCAATCCCTCTCCCTGAAGCTCTGTCTGTGCAACTCCCCCATCCTCAGAACTGTTTCTCCACATCTTTCCAATCCCGGTCTCTCCCCATCCTTTATACCTCAGCCTCTCACAATGGCAGCATCTTTCCCTTTTTCTCTCCTTCTCTCTATCTTTCACTCTCTCTCTGAAACTTTGTCACTCTGTCTTGCCAAAGCCCCACTTTCTATTTATCTCGACATCTCACTTTGTATCTCAGCCTCTCCGTCTCTCTCTCTCTCTGTGGATCATTTTATCTCAATCACAGCAGCCTCCTCTCCGTCTCTCTCTCTCTATCTCTGCTCCCCCCTCTGTCTATCTCTGCTCCCTCTCTGTGACTCATTCTGTCTGAAGTACAGCAGCATTCTCTCTCACTCCCCATCTCTATATCTTTTCACAATAACTTCATTGCAGTGTTAATGTAAGCCTACTTGTGATTAACAAATAAAATTTTAACATTAACTCTGCTTTTATTTGTCTCTTATCTCTCTCTCTATCGCTTCCCTCTCTCTATCTGCTTCCCCCTCTCTCTGATCTCTGCTTCCTTCTCTGTGAATCAGTCTGAATTACAGTCGCATCCTCCCCATCTCTCTGATCTCTGCTTCCCCCTCTCTGTGAATCATTCTGTCTGAATTACAGCAGCATTCTCTCTATCTCCATATCTCTACTTCTCTGTCTCTTATATCTCTCTCTCTCTCTGCTCTCTCGTGGGGGACGGGCCAGATCACGGGTTTGCTGTTCACAAGCAGCAAGGGCCCAGGAACGCAGAGGGAGGGAATCGGGGGCAATTCAGAGGGATTCAGCACTGCTGAAAGGGCTGACCAGAGTCAGGGGTTATCAGAGAAAGGGGGCAATGGAGGAGGGGGGAGGGGGAATCAGACAGGGGGTCTGTTGTACAGGATGGGGGTGGGGGATGTTATAACACAGGCTGCTCAGTGTCAAGGGAATTAGTCATTTGAAGGTTAATGTTTAAAATGGGCAGAGTTTCCACATCCAACTCCACCAGGAGCTGTTTACAGGGGGGTGGTGGACGGGGATGGACACGCGGAGGGGGGGGGGGTACTAATTAGAAAGGGGGGGATCTGTCAGTCCAGAGGCTGTTCACAGGGAGGGAGTGGGAATTTGCCAGGTTGAGAGGGGCGGGGGGGGAAAGAGGGGAACTTAGAGGGATACTGGGCTCAGAGGGAAGGATCGGGAGATTTAGAGGGATTGTGAGGAGGGACGACAGATTTGGCTGGAGTGGGGGGGGGATTGAGGGGGATTAAAGGGGGAGAGTGGAGAGGGATGTAGGGGTAGACTCAGGGATTGTGGTCGGGAATTAGAGGGATTTAAGGGTCTCATGGGGACTTTGGGATTTAGCGGGGCTGAGAGGGAGGGAATCGGGGGGAATTGAGGGGGATTTGGGAAGAGGGGGCTCAGAGGGGAATTTCTGGGGTTCTGAGGGATACAGGAGGGATTGGGGGGTTTACGGGGATTAAAAGACATGGTTTGGTGCTCAGACAGATTGAAGGGGTGGGATTGGAGAGGGAGCAGGATTCGGGGGCAGAGGAATGTGGCGAGGGTGGGTGCGATCTCGGGAGACATTCAGGGGGGATTCCAGAGGAATCTCAGGGGCTTAGAATCTGGGGAGGGTCTGGATGGGGTAGGGAGTCAGAGGGAGATGGCGGGGGGGCGAGTCGGGGTGGAGGGAAAGGGATTGAGGGCGGGGTGGATTTATAGGGATTTGGGAGGGGGGAAATTCAGAGAGGGATTTAGGGTGGGGCCTTGCATCAGGGTTAGAATTGGGGGGGGTGTCGAGCGATTCGGAGTGGGGGGGTGACTCAGAGGGATTCAGGGGTGGGGAGGACTGAGGAAGGATTGGGTGGCTTGATTTTGGCAGGGGGGGCAGAGGGAGCCTTTGGGGGGGGGGCTGAGGATTTGGGGCAGGAACTTGGAGGATTCAGGGGGCTGAGAGTCAGATTGGCAGTGGGTGTCAGAGAGATTGAGCGGGGGGAGGGGGTGCTTACAGAGTCGGATTAAAGCAGATCGGGCAGAGGGACAGGGAATCAGGTGGGGGAAAGGGGAGTTTTGGGGGGGAATTAGTGGAGATTGAGGGCAGCGGGTTGAGAAGGATTGGGAGTGGCTCAGAGGGCTTTGGCGGTGAGTTCCTCAGAGTGAGTGGGGGGGTGATTAGAGTGGGATTCGGGGGCGGGGCAATTCGGGGGCGGGCAATTCGGGGGCGGGCAATTCGGGGGCGGGGCAATTCCGGGGCGGGCAATTCGGGGGCGGGCAATCGGGGGCGGGCAATTCGGGGGCGGGCAATCGGGGGGCGGGCAATCCGGGGGCGGGCAATCCGGGGGCGGGCAATCCGGGGCGGGCAATCGGGGGGGGGCAATCGGGGGGGGGGCAATCGGGGGGGGCAAAACCCAGGGGGGGGGCAAAACCCAGGGGGGGGGGCAAAACCCAGGGGGGGGGGCAAAACCCAGGGGGGGGGGCAAAACCCAGGGGGGGGGGCAAAACCCAGGGGGGGGGCAAAACCCAGGGGGGGGGCAAAACCCAGGGGGGGGGCAAAACCCAGGGGGGGGGCAAAACCCAGGGGGGGGGCAAAACCCAGGGGGGGGGCAAAACCCAGGGGGGGGGGCAAAACCCAGGGGGGGGGCAAAACCCAGGGGGGGGGGCAAAACCCAGGGGGGGGGCAAAACCCAGGGGGGGGGGCAAAACCCAGGGGGGGGGGCAAAACCCAGGGGGGGGGCAAAACCCAGGGGGGGGGCAAAACCTGTGTAACAGGCTGGAGAAGGGGCTGAATGGGGTCTCCTCCTGTTCCTGTGTAACAGGCTGAATTGCCCCCCCCCTGGGCAAAACCCAGGGGGGGGGCAAAACCCAGGGGGGGGGCAAATCCTGTGTAACAGGCTGGAGAAGGGGCTGAATGGGGTCTCCTCCTGTTCCTGTGTAACAGGCTGAAGAAGGGGCTGAATGGGGCCTCCTCCTGTTCCTGTGTAACAGGCTGGAGAAGGGGCTGAATGGCCTCCTCCTGTTCCTGTGTAACAGGCTGGAGAAGGGGCTGAATGGGGCCTCCTCCTGTTCCTGTGTAACAGGCTGGAGAAGGGGCTGAATGGCCTCCTCCTGTTCCTGTGTAACAGGCTGGAGAAGGGGCTGAATGGGGCCTCCTCCTGTTCCTGTGTAACAGGCTGGAGAAGGGGCTGAATGGCCTCCTCCTGTTCCTGTGTAACAGGCTGGAGAAGGGGCTGAATGGGGCCTCCTCCTGTTCCTGTGTAACAGGCTGGAGAAGGGGCTGAATGGCCTCCTCCTGTTCCTGTCTAACAGGCTGGAGAAGGGGCTGAATGGGGCCTCCTCCTGTTGCCTGAAAGAAAAAGGGTTAAGGAGGGTCGCGATCGAGGATATAAAATATTAACTGGGACAGAGAGAGCATTAAGGAGGGTCGCGATCGAGGATATAAAATAATAACTGGGGACAGAGAGAGGGTTAAGGAGGGTCGCGATCGAGGATATAAAATATTAACTGGGGACAGAGAGAGGGTTAAGGCGGGTCGCGATCGAGGATATAAAATATTAACTGGGGACAGAGAGTTAAGGAGAGTCGTGATCGAGGGTATCAAATATTAACTGGGAAAAGGAGATGGTTAAGGAGGGTCGCGATCGAGGATATCAAATATTAACTGGGACAGAGAGAGGGTTAAGGAGGGTCGCAATCGAGGGTATGAAATATTAACTGGAGCAGAGAGAGGGTTAAGGAGGGTCGTGATCGAGGGTATTAAATATTAACTGGAGCAGAGAGAGGGTTAAGGAGGGTCGTGATCGAGGGTATGAAATATTAACTGGGACAGAGAGAGGGTTAAGGAGGGTCGCGATCGAGGGTATGAAATATTAACTGGAGCAGAGAGAGGGTTAAGGAGGGTCGTGATCGAGGGTATTAAATATTAACTGGAGCAGAGAGAGGGTTAAGGAGGGTCGTGATCGAGGGTATGAAATATTAACTGAGACAGAGAGAGGGTTAAGGAGGGTCGCGATCGAGGGTATGAAATATTAACTGGGACAGAGAGAGGGTTAAGGAGGGTCGTGATCGAGGGTATTAAATATTAACTGGGGACAGAGAGAGGGTTAAGGAGGGTCGCGATCGAGGGTATAAAATATTAACTGGGACAGAGAGAGGGTTAAGGAGGGTCGCGATCGAAGATATAAAATATTAACTGGGGACAGAGAGAGGGTTAAGGAGGGTCGCAATCGAGGATATAAAATATTAACTGGGGACAGAGAGAGGGTTAAGGAGGGTCGCGATCGAGGGTATGAAATATTAACTGGAGCAGAGAGAGGGTTAAGGGGGGTCGCGATGGAGGGTATGAAATATTAACTAGGACAGAGAGAGGGTTAAGGAGGGTCGCGATCGAGGATATAAAATATTAACTGGGGACAGAGAGAGGGTTAAGGAGGGTCACGATCGAGGGTATTTAATATTAACTGGAGCAGAGAGAGGGTTAAGGAGGGTCGCGATCGAGGGTATGAAATATTAACTGGGGACAGAGAGAGGGTTAAGGAGGGTCGCGATCGAGGGTATGAAATATTAACTGGAGCAGAGAGAGGGTTAAGGGGGATCGCGTTCGAGGGTATTAAATATTAACTGGGGACAGAGAGAGGGTTAAGGAGGGTCCCGATCGAGGGTATTAAATATTAACTGGGACAGATATTGGGGTTTAAGGAGATTCCCGATGGAGGGGAGAGAAGATTACCCAGGATTTTAAGTTAACTAAAACTACTGTATTCTGTCAGTAGGGGGCAGGTTGCTTCCAGTGTTTGGTTCAGAGTCAATGAACTGAGTGTACAGGATGAAACATCCCCTCTCTCAGCGGGCAGACCACTGCCTTGGTGCCGACTGCCAGCAGAATGTGTCTGGACTTCCCTCAGTGAGCCAGCCATCACTGGGAGGAGGTGGGAGCCAGCGGTGAACTGGTCCGGTGAGGGGCTGAAGAGCAGGGGTTAGAATTACAGCCCAGATTCACACGCTGACTCACAGACACACACACACACACACAGACACAGACACACACACAGATACACACACACACACAGATACACACACACACACACACACAGATACACAGATACACACACAGATACACAGATACACACACACACACACACACACAGATACACAGACACACACACAGATACACACACACAGAGTTTGCACGTTCTCCCATGGTCTGCCTGAGTTTCCTCCAGGTTCTCCGATTTCCTCCCACAGTCCAAAGATGTGTGGGTTAGATGGATTGGCCGTGCTAGATTGCCCCTTGGTGTCAGGGGGACTAGAAGGGTAAATACATGGGAACAAGGCCTGGCTGGGATTGTTGTTGGTTAAAGCTCAATTGGCCGATTGGCCTCCTTCCGCACTGTGGGGATTCTATGATTGTATCGAGTAAAAGAGGACTAATGTTCAGTTTTATGTGCAAAAAATGAGATGTGTCCCAAGATCTGTAGGTTAGGGGGATTCGCAAGGTAAATGCTTGGGGCAACGGGGATAGGGCAGATTCTGGGTCTGGGTAACATGCTCGTTTGGAGAGTCAGTGCAGACTCGATGGACCAAATCACCTCCTTCTGCACTGTCGGGATTGTATGCTGAGCAAAGTTGCCAATTGATAGCAAAAGGAAGAATCTTCTGGCTATATCCTTGCCCCGTTCATGAGTGGAAATATCCCAGTTTGTCATGAATGGCACCAGATAATCTGTCACCCAGATCCACATCAAGGCAGGTGAGAGACCACCTACAGTGGGAAAGGCTGAGGTCGGGAACAAGTGAGGGAGAAAGGGAAAGAAGTGGAATGACAAAGGGGAATGGATCGAGAGAAAGATACATTTTGACAGCAAAGGTGACCAAGGAATTAATAGAGAAAGGGAAACAATAATAGAAGATAGAGATGATGAAAAAAAGACAGATGTACAGACAACCAGGGACAAGCAGAAAGAGGGAGCAAGTCAGATCCACAGGAAAATACACAAACAGAGGCAGAGAGAAAGAGCGAGAGACCGTGCAAAAGGCAAAGGGACCAAATGACATTAAACGTTTTACGAAATGAGAGACAGAGTTGGGAAGAAAGAAAATATAATTAAAATGGAGGCAGTGAATTGTAAAACAAAAGATTTGATTTGATTTGATTTATTATTGTCACATGTATTAACATGCAGTGAAAAGTATTGTTTCTTGCGGGTTATACAGACAAAACATACTGTGATAGAGAAGGAAAGGAGAGAGTGCAGAATGTAATGTTACAGTCACAGCTAGGGTGTGGCCAAATCTATGAGAAATTACATTAAGGCGTTGTTAGAGAGTTTTAAAGAGTTAGAATGAAGTTTTAGAGGCACAGAACAAGAGTAAAAGATAAAATTAGAAGCTGGGCACAGCTCGCCTCGCTCCGAAGAGAACAAGCATGGGCTTGAGAAAAGAAGGAATTAAACAACAACTGCGTTTATATAACATCTTTAATGGAGCTGAAACAGGTGAAACAAAAACAAAGTCACAATTTCCCAATTCATGTGTGTTGGTGAAAATGAGGCAGTCGGCAAGGAGTTTGTGTGAGTCTGAGGGAGACCATGGCTCTGATTCACTGGGATACCAACTGTGTGCAACCTAACCAAGGGACAGAGATGGATATCACGATTGCACCAGACATTTAGAACAGATATTAATAATAACCTCATCACTTGGTGCAGAACAGCTTTGAACAACAGAGATAAATATTACCCACATGACAACCTATGGCTGCATTACAAAATCCTGAACAATATGACTTTTGTTGGTATGTTTTTGAATGCAAGAGTGAATATGTCACACCTCCTCCCTACCCCAAAATGTCCCTATCTAATGATGTAGCTGATAGCATTGCCTACTTCTGATAAAGTGGACCACATTATCCATTTCAAAGTGTCCCTTTTTCCAGAGTGGATGAATATGTCTGTGATAAATGCTTTGTGCACTTTTGCCATTCACCTCTGCTTCTCAATGAGGTCATGATGTGGAGATGCTGGCGTTGGACTGGGGTAAACACAGTAAGAAGTTTAACAACACCAGGTTAAAGTCCAACAGGTTTATTTGGGAGCAAAAGCCACACAAGCTTTCGGAGCTCCAAGCCCCTTCTTCAGGTGAGTGGGAATTCTGTTCACAAACAATGAGGTTGCATACCAGTCACGCAGCGAGTATTCCAGGAATGGAAAGTGACAGTCTCCCTTATACATACACAAGGTCCTTTTGTTGATCCTTTTACGGTGAATAAAACTAGACATTTTCCATTCCTTCTTCTGTACACTCCCCATCGCGCGGTGAACCATGCTGCTGGCAAAAGCAATAAGATTTGTAGCACCAACAATCTCCATTAGAAAATTAACAAGCAGAGACGACAGCATGTCATCACATTTGGTGTTCTCCAGACAAGGTCTTTGCTAATCAGCTTTTATTTCAGTTGCGCACATAAATCAAGCTTGTGATGCCTTTGTATTGACTGGAGTTTCGACCTCTTGTGAATTGTAATAATTTCCGCAGCTAAGTTACTCGTTCAGTGTGTGCAAACCGCAAGTTGACCAAAACCAAGCACAAATTGCGTTCCATGTGTTTCATTTATCAGATCAGGTTAAAAGAAGGCAGAAAGAGAGACTTCTGCTGTTCCCAGTTGATAAAACCATAAGCACAGGCATTATGGAAACCAGGACTGTCCCACTGTATTTGCCACATGTGGAAATTACCAACTGACTCAAGAACAGCTTCTTCCCTCCTGCCATCAGACTTTTGAATGGCCCTCCCTCGCATCACACTGATCTTTCTCAACACCCCAGCTATGACTAACACTACATACTTCTCCTTTCCATTTCTATGGACAGTATGTGTTGTCTGTATAGCGTGCAAGATGCAATACTTTTCACTGTACACTAATATATGTGACAAGAATAAATCAAATCAAAATCAAATCAAATAAATTCCCCCTCCGACAGTTCCTATCAACTCCAAAGTTCCAACAACAAAAGAAACTGGTCATTTGTGATTTCAGAAATAAGGTCTGCGCAATTTTACAATGTGGATGTTTTCCTTTAATTTCTTTGATCCTTTTTTTGAAATGAATTGTCCTTTCTTTCCATGCCCTCACTAAAATACTGGGTGGAACTGAATGCGTTTTCCCGCGGTAAGTTTGGAGCTGGTGGGGAAGGTATTTAATCAGGTGGGAGAGTGATTGATGCGGAACCTGTCACTTTCCTGCCTCATGAATGGCCTTCCTGCCGGCCAACAATTGAGGCCGTTAGGTGGGCATTTCATGACCACCAAAGGGCCTCATGCTGTCACTGCTGGTATTCACCCAATGGTGGATGGGGGCAACTTGTCATGCGGGGAGCCTGAAAAGTAAGCATTGATCACTCTCACACTGTCAGGTTGTTTGTGGGTTCCTGGATCGGGAGGGGGGAGGGCGGAGGTGGCTTATTTAAAGGCTCTGAAGTGTCTTATCAAAGAACCAGACATTAGGAAAGGGGAGCCGACTGAGAGCCACCCATCTGTCCTTGCTGCCAAATCCACTCCTCTGCCCCACAATCCAAATCCCGCCATCACTCACCTGGATGCCCAGGCCTCTCCCACCCAGGTCTGTGTCCCATGGTGAGAGGAGAGGAACATGGTGTGTTTCCCGCTCTCGAGCTGGCGGGAAACCACGCCATATCTTCCAGCTCGCAACTCATTAATTATACACCCAGGGGTTTAACACCATATTCTATGGCAGGGCAAGTCTGATAGTGCAAGAACCACCATCATATCTGGGTACCATATTCTTTCTTCTGAGAAAGAAGATGGATGTCCAGGAACACTCTGAGGCAGACAAATGGATTTCGTTGCTGACACTGAAGCTCATCTAATTTTCTTTTATCGCTCACTCTCCCTTTATTTGTTTCTTCCCGGTCTCCTACTCTTTCCATCTCACTCTCTTCTTTTCACCGACCTGTGTCCCCTCCACTCCCCCTACCCAGTATCCCCACTATTTCCCCATCCCCTCTATTCTTCTGCTCTGCTCCGCACTCTGTCACCATTATTCACCCCTTCTGCACCACAACTATCCCCTCTATTCTATCCTGACCCCTCCATTCCCTTCTCTGTTCCCCCTCACTGTTCCCTCCATTAACCCCCATCACGACTATTTCCCCATCTCTATACATTGTCCCTCTCACCTAATTCCCCATCCCGCTCACCCCGTATCCCCCCTTCATCCTCATTCCCGCTGTCCCATATCTCCCCGCCCTCTCATTCCCCGTGTCCCAATCACTCTCACCCCCATTTCATCCTATCCCTTTATTCCCCATATCGCCTCTGCGCTTCACCCCCATATCCCGCCTCCATATCCCACAATTCCCCTCATCCCCATATCACCCTCACTACATATTCCACATATCCTCACCCTATATCCCCACCATATCGCCAACCCATCCTCCCAACCCCTCACCCATATAACACCCATACACTCAACCCCCATATCCCCACCCCCTCATATCCCCATCTCCCTCTATAACCATTCTTCTCATTTCTCCATGTCTCCCGTACATTCCCATCGCCCTCATCCCTATAATTCCCCCATTCCCCAAAACCCCAATCCTTTCATACCCATACCTCCTTCATTCGCATATCCCTGATTCCCACATTCCCCTCATTTCCCATGTCCCACTCACCCCCACATCACCCTCACCCCCTTCTCCCGACCTCCATATCACCCTCACCCCCAGATTTCCCTTATTCCCCATATCCCCACCTCCTCATTCCCCAAATCCCCATTTCCTTCATTCCCCATATCCCCCATCCCATATCACCCTGACCCCTTAGAACATAGAACATAGAACATTACAGCGCAGAACAGGCCCTTCGGCCCACGATGTTGCACCGACCAGTTAAAAAAAAACTGTGACCCTCCAACCTAAACCAATTTCTTTTCGTCCATGAACCTATCTACGGATCTCTTAAACGCCCCCAAACTAGGCGCATTTACTACTGATGCTGGCAGGGCATTCCAATCCCTCACCACCCTCTGGGTAAAGAACCTACCCCTGACATCGGTTCTATAACTACCCCCCCTCAATTTAAAGCCATGCCCCCTCGTGCTGGATTTCTCCATCAGAGGAAAAAGGCTATCACTATCCACCCTATCTAAACCTCTAATCATCTTATATGTTTCAATAAGATCCCCTCTTAGCCGCCGCCTTTCCAGCGAAAACAATCCCAAATCCCTCAGCCTCTCCTCATAGGATCTCCCCTCCATACCAGGCAACATCCTGGTAAACCTCCTCTGCACCCTCTCCAAAGCCTCCACATCCTTCCTGTAATGTGGGGACCAGAACTGCACACAGTACTCCAAGTGCGGCCGCACCAGAGTTGTGTACAGTTGCAACATAACGCTACGACTCCTAAATTCAATCCCCCTACCAATAAACGCCAAGACACCATATGCCTTCTTAACAACCTTATCTACTTGATTCCCAACTTTCAGGGATCTATGCACACATACACCTAGATCCCTCTGCTCCTCCACACTATTCAAAGTCCTCCCGTTAGCCCTATACTCAACACATCTGTTATTCCTACCAAAGTGAATTACCTCACACTTCTCCGCATTAAACTCCATCCGCCACCTCTCGGCCCAACTTTGCAACCTGTCTAAGTCTTCCTGCAAACTACGACACCCTTCCTCACTGTCTACCACACCACCGACTTTGGTGTCATCAGCAAATTTGCTAATCCACCCAACTATACCCTCATCCAGATCATTAATAAATATTACAAACAGCAGTGGCCCCAAAACAGATCCCTGAGGTACACCACTTGTAACCGCACTCCATGATGAATATTTACTATCAACCACCACCCTCTGTTTCCTATCCGCTAGCCAATTCCTGATCCAATTTCCTAGATCACCCCCAATCCCATACATCTGCATTTTCTGCAGAAGCCTACCATGGTGAACCTTATCAAACGCCTTACTAAAATCCATATATACCACGTCCACTGCCTTGCCCCCATCCACCTCCTTGGTCACTTTCTCAAAAAACTCAATAAGGTTAGTAAGGCACGACCTACCTGCCACAAAACCATGCTGACTATCACCTATCAATTCATTACTCTCCAAATAACTATAAATCCTATCCCTTATAATTTTTTCCAACATCTTGCCGACAACAGAAGTGAGACTCACCGGTCTATAATTCCCGGGGAAGTCTCTGTTCCCCTTCTTAAACAATGGGACAACATTCGCTAACCTCCAATCTTCTGGTACTATACCAGAGGCCAACGACGACCTGAAGATCAGAGCCAGAGGCTCTGCAATCACTTCTCTTGCCTCCCAGAGAATCCTTGGATAAATCCCATCCGGACCAGGGGATTTATCTATCTATTTTCAGACCCTCCTTGATCCCCTGACTTCCATATCATCCTCACCCACAGAACCCCCTCATTCCCTACATCCCCCATTCCCCTCATTCCCCAAATCCCCATCCCTCTTGTCCCCTCCTCTCTCTGGTCCAGAGATAGAGAATCTGGTGAACTGGTGCGATGACAATAATGTCTCTTTCAAGGTCAACAAAATGAAGGCGATAGTCATCGACTTCAGGGAACGTCGTGGAGGACATGCCCCTGTCTACATCAATGGGGATGAAGTGAAGATGGTTGAGAGCTTCAAGTTTCCAGGTGTCCAGATCACCAACAACCTGTCCTGGTCCTTTCTCAGAAGACTAAGGAAATTTGGCATAGAAAACCATAGAAAATTACAGCTCAGAAACAGGCCTTTTGGCCCTTCTGTGCCGAACCATTTTTTGCCTCGTCCCACTGACCTGCACTTGGACCATATGCCTCCACACCTCTCTCATCCATCAACACGTCCAAGTTTTTCTTTAATGTTAAAAGTGACCCCGCATTTACCACTTTATCCGGCAGCTCATTCCACACTCCCACCACTCTCTGCGTAAAGAAGCCCCCGCTAATATTCCCTTTAATCTTTTCTCCTTTCACCCTTAACCCATGCCCTCTGGTTTTTGTCTCCCCTCGCCTCAGTGGAAAAAGCCTGCTTGCATTCACTCTATCTATACCCATCAAAATCTTATACACCTCTATCAAATCTCCCCTCATTCTTCTACGCTCCAATGAATAAAGTCTCAACCTATTCAATCTCTCCCTGTAACTCAGCTTCTCAAGTCCCGGCAACATCCTTATGAACCTTCTCTGCACTTTTTCAACCTTATTTACATCCTTCCTGTAACTAGGTGACCAAAACTGTACACAATACTCTAAATTCGGCCTCACCAATGCCTAATATAACCTTACCATAACACGCCAACTTTTATCCTCGATACTCCGATTTATAAAGGCCAATGTATCAAAGGCACTCTTTACGACCCTATCCACCTGTGACGTCACTTTTAGGGAATTCTGGACCTGTATTCCCAGATCCCCCTGTTCAACTGCACTCTTCAGAGTCCGACCATTTACCCTGTACGTTCTACTTTGGTTTGTCCTTCCAGTGTGCAATATCTGACACTTGTCTGCGTTAAATTCCATTTGCCATTTTTCAGCCCATTTTTCTAGTTGGTCCCTCTGCAAGCTTTGAAAACCTTCCTGACTGTCCACTACACCTCCAATCTTTGTATCATCAGCAAATTTGCTGATCCAATTTACAACATTATCATCCAGATCATTGATATAGATGACAAACAACAATGGACCCAACACCGATCCCTGCGGCACACCACTAGTCACAGGCCTCCACTCAGAGAAGCAATCCTCCACAACCACTCTCTGGCTTCTTCCATTGAGCCAGTGTCTAATCCAATTTACTACCTCCCCATGTATACCCAGCGACTGAACCTTCCTAACTAACCTCCCATGAGGGACCTAGTCAAAGGCATTGCTGAAATCCAGGTAGACAACATCTACCGCCTTCCCTTCATCCATTTTCCTGGTAACGTCCTCGAAAAACTCTAATAGATTGGTCAAACATGACCTACCATGCACAAAGCCATGTTGACTCTCCCTAATATGTCCCTGTCTCTGCAAATTATTTGTAGATCCTATCCCTTATCACACCTTCCAATAACTTGCCCACCACCGACGTCAAACTTACTGGCCTATAATTTCCCGGATTTCTTTTGGAACCTTTTTTAAACAACGGAACAACATGAGCCACCCTCCAATCATCCGGCACCTCCCCCGTGAATACTGACATTTTAAATATGTCTGTCAGAGCCCCTACATGTTCAACACGAGCTTCCCTCAAGGTCAGTGGGAATACCCTGTCCGGTCCTGGGGATTTATCCACTCTGATTTGCCTCAAGACAGCAAGCACCTCCTCCCCTTTAATCTGTAAAGGTTCCATGACCTCCCTACCTGTTTGCCCTATTTCCGTAGACTCCATGCCCGTTTCCTCAGTAAATACGGATGCCAAAAAAAACATTTAGTATCTCCCCCATCTCTTTTGGTTCCATACACAGTCTACCACTCTGGTCTTCAAGAGGACCAATTTTGTCCCTCACTATCCTTTTGCTCCTAACATATAGAAGCTCTTTGGATTTTCCTTCACTCTGTCTGCCAAAGCAACCTCATGTCTTCGTTTAGCCCTCCTGATTTCCCTCTTAAGTAGCTTCTTGCCCTTTTTATACTCCTCGAGCATCTGATCTGTTCCTTGCTGCCTGTACATTTCATACAACTCTCTCTTCCTCTTAATCAGTGTTACAATCTCCCTCGAGAACCAAGGTTCCTTATTCCGATTTACTTTGCCTTTAATCCTGACAGGAACATACAAACTTTGCACTCTCAAAATTTCTCCTTTGAAGGCCTCCCACTTTCCATTTACATCCTTACCAGAGAACAGCCTGTGCCAATCCACACTTCCCAGATCCCTTCTCATGTCATCAAATTTGGCCTTTTTCCAGTTCAGAACTTCAACCCGAGGACCAGATCTACCCTTATCCATGATCAGGTTGAAACTAATGGCATTATGATCACTGGATCCAAAGTGTTCCCTCACACTCACATCCATGACCTGCCCTAACTCATTTCCCAATAGGAGATCCAATATCGCATCCTCTCTAGTTGGCACCTCTATATACTGATGTAGAAAATTCTCCTGAACACATTTTACAAACTCTACCCCGTCTAAACCTTTAACAGTATGCGAGTCCCAATCTATATGTGGAAAATTAAAATCCCCTACTATCACAACTTTGTGTTTCTTGCAGTTGTCAGCTATCTCTCCGCTGATTTGCTCCTCCAATTCTCGCTGACTATTGGGTAGTCTATAATACAAGCCCATTAATGTGGTCATACCTTTCCTGTTTCTCAGCTCCACCCAGAGGGCCTCTGTAGACAAGCTCCCTAATCTATCCTGCCTGAGTACCGCTGTAACATTTTCCCTGACCAACAATGCCGCGCCCCCACCTTTTATCCCTCTGCCTCTATTCCGCCTGAAACATTGGAACCCTGGAACATTGAGCTGCCAGTCCTGCCCCTCCTGTAGCCAAGTTTCACTAATGGCTATAATGTCATATTTCCACGTGTCTATCCACGCCTTCAGCTCATCTGCCTCCCCCACAATACTCCTGGCATTGAAATAGACACACCTCAAAAGGTTATTTCCACCACACTCTACCCTTCCATTTGTGATTTTGCTTGAACTAACCTGTCTTTTGACCCCTGCTCCACTATCTGCTCTGGCACTCTGGTTCCCATCCCCCTGCAAATCTAGTTTAAACGCTCCCCAATAACACTAGCAAATTTCCCTGCAAGTATATTGGTTCCCTTGTAGTTTAGGTGTAACCCGTCTCTCTTGTACAGGTCCCACCTGCCCCAGAAGAGGTCCCAATGATCCAAGAATTGGAAACCCTGCCCCCTGCACCAGTTCTTCAGCCACGTGTTCATCCGCCCAAGCATCCTACTCCTGCCCTCACTGGCATGTGGCTCAGGTAGCAATCCTGAGATTACTACCCTCGGGGTCCTGCTTTTTAACTTCCTTCCAAGCTCTTTGTCCTCACCCTTCAGGACCTCCTCACTCTTCCTTCCCACGTCATTTGTACCGACGTGTACCACGACACCTGGCTGATCACCTTCCCACTTTAGAACGCTGTGCACGCGATCGGAGACATCCCTGACCTTGGCACCCGGGAGGCAACAAACCATGCGGGAGTCTCTGTCCCGACCACAGAACCTCCTGTCCGTACCTCTGACCATCGAGTCCCCTATCACTACTGCTCTCCTCTTCTTCATCCCACCCTTTTGCGCTGTCGAACCAGACTCAGTATCAGAGTTCCGGCTGTCGCAGCTTGTCCCAGGTAAAGCATCTCCCACAACAGTATCCAATTCAGTATACCTGTTGTGGAGGGGTATGGCCACAGGGGAACCCTGCTCTGTCTGTCCTTTCACACTGCCATTTCCTCTCCTTACAGTAACCTAATTTCCTGTGCTCTGCTGCTTAGGTGTAACTATCTCCCTAAAGCTACTGTCTATAAACTCCTCATTCTCCAGAATTAGATGGAGGTCATCAAGCTCCTGCTCCAGTTCCCGAACACGCTTTGCTAGCAGTTGCAGCTGGATCCATCTTTTGCAGGTGTTGTCATCAGGGACACCGGAGGTCTCCCTGATCTCCCATATCCTGGAGGAGGAGCATTCCAACATCTTGCCTGGCATTTTTTTTAACTCTGCGGAAAAACAGGAATAAACTTTCTGAAAAAGAAAAAACCTCCTCTCGCCTCTGCCTGTTCTGGCGGAAGCCCGTTTTGAGCCAAAGCCCTTCAGCTCTCACTCTGCCCCCTGGTCAGTCCGCTGCCCGCTAACAACGCTGTCCGCTCAAAAGTGCGCCCTACTTTAAAACCCTCCAAAACCTTCCCAGGCTGCTGCTGGGCCTACTTCCTGTTTTGAAAAAACACGCTGAATTTTGTCACAAGTTTAACTGAGAAATAAATAAATAAATATAATGCACAAACAAGCTCCCTCACCCTCAGCCTGCTCCTGTGGAACAATGAGCTCCCTCATACTGTCACTCAGTAACCCCTCTCTCCCCCAGCGCCCTGTGTTACTGAATCTATCTCTGCTGATGTTAATCCAGCTCCCTCACACTGTCACTCAGTAACCCCTCTCCCCCCAGCACCCTGTGTTACTGACTGGATCTGTACTGATGTTAATCCAGCTCCCTCACACTGTCACTCAGTAACCCCTCTCCCCCAGCACCCTGTGTTACTGACTGTATCTGTACTGATGTTAATCCAGGTCCCTCACACTGTCACTCAGTAACCCCTCTCCCCCAGCACCCTGTGTTACTGACTGTATCTGTACTGATGTTAATCCAGCTCCCTCACACTGTCACTCAGTAACCACTCTCCCCCAGCACCCTGTGTTACTGACTGTATCTCTACTGATGTTAATCCAGCTCCCTCACACTGCCACTCAGTAACCCCTCTCCCCCAGCACCCTGTGTTACTGACTGTATCTCTACTGATGTTAATCCAGCTCCCTCACACTGTCACTCAGTAACCCCTCTCCCCCAGCACCCTGTGTTACTGACTGTATCTCTACTGATGTTAATCCAGCTCCCTCACACTGTCACTCAGTAACCCCTCTCCCCCAGCACCCTTTCTTACTGACTGTATCTGTACTGATGTTAATCCAGCTCCCTCACACTCTCACTCAGTAACCCCTCTCCCCCAGCACCCTGTGTTACTGACTGTATCTCTACTGATGTTAATCCAGCTCCCTCACACTGTCACTCAGTAACCCCTCTCCCCCAGCACCCTGTGTTACTGACTGTATCTCCACTGATGTTAATCCAGTTCCCTCACACTGTCACTCAGTAACCCCTCTCCCCCAGCACCCTGTGTTACTGACTGTATCTGTACTGATGTTAATCCAGCTCCCTCACACTGTCACTCAGTAACCCCTCTCCCCCAGCACCCTGTGTTACTGACTGTATCTGTAATGATGTTAATCCAGCTCCCTCACACTCTCATTCAGTAACCTCTCTCCCCCAGCACACTGTGTTACTGACTGTATCTGTACTGATGTAAATCCAGCTCCCTCACACTCTCATTCAGTAACCTCTCTCCCCCAGCACACTGTGTTACTGACTGTATCTGTACTGATGTAAATCCAGCTCCCTCACACTGTCACTCAGTAACCCCTCTCCCCAGCACCCTGTGTTACTGACTGTATCTGTACTGATGTTAATCCAGCTCCCTCACACTGTCACTCAGTAACCCTTCTCCCCCAGCTCACTGTGTTACTGACTGTATCTGTACTGATGTTAATCCAGCTCCCTCACACTGTCACTCAGTAACCCCTCTCCCCCAGCTCCCTGTGTTACTGACTGTATCTCTACTGATGTTAATCCAGCTCTCTCACACTGTCACTCTGTAACCCCTCGCCCCCAGCACACTGTGTTACTGACTGTATCTGTACTGATGTTAATCCAGCTCCCTCACACTGTCACTCAGTAACCCCTCTCCCCCAGCACCCTGTGTTACTGACTGTATCTGTACTGATGTAAATCCAGCTCCCTCACACTCTCATTCAGTAACCTCTCTCCCCCAGCACACTGTGTTACTGACTGTATCTGTACTGACGTAAATCCAGCTCCCTCACACTGTCACTCAGTAACCCCTCTCCCCCAGCACCCTGTGTTACTGACTGTATCTGTACTGATGTTAATCCAGCTCCCTCACACTGTCACTCAGTAACCCCTCTCCCCCAGCTCCCTGTGTTACTGACTGTATCTCTACTGATGTTAATCCAGCTCCCTCACACTGTCACTCAGGAACCCCTCTCCCCCAGCACCCTGTGTTACTGACTGTATCTCTACTGATGCTAATCCAGCTCCCTCTCCTGTCACTCAGTAACACCTCTCCCCCAGCACCCTGTGTTACTGACTGTATCTCCACTGATGTTAATCCAGTTCCCTCACACTGTCACTCAGTAACCCCTCTCCCCCAGCACCCTGTGTTACTGATTGTATCTGTACTGATGTTAATCCAGCTCCCTCACACTGTCACTCAGTAACCCCTCTCCCCCAGCACCCTGTGTTACTGACTGTATCTGTAATGATGTTAATCCAGCTCCCTCACACTCTCATTCAGTAACCTCTCTCCCCCAGCACACTGTGTTACTGACTGTATCTGTACTGATGTAAATCCAGCTCCCTCACACTCTCATTCAGTAACCTCTCTCCCCCAGCACACTGTGTTACTGACTGTATCTGTACTGATGTAAATCCAGCTCCCTCACACTGTCACTCAGTAACCCCTCTCCCCAGCACCCTGTGTTACTGACTGTATCTCTACTGATGTTAATCCAGCTCCCTCACACTGTCACTCAGTAACCCCTCTCCCCCAGCACCCTGTGTTACTGACTGTATCTCCACTGATGTTAATCCAGTTCCCTCACACTGTCACTCAGTAACCCCTCTCCCCCAGCACCCTCTGTTACTGACTGTATCTGTACTGATGTTAATCCAGCTCCCTCACACTGTCACTCAGTAACCCCTCTCCCCCAGCACCCTGTGTTACTGACTGTATCTGTAATGATGTTAATCCAGCTCCCTCACACTCTCATTCAGTAACCTCTCTCCCCCAGCACACTGTGTTACTGACTGTATCTGTACTGATGTTAATCCAGCTCCCTCACACTGTCACTCAGTAACCCCTCTCCCCCAGCTCCCTGTGTTACTGACTGTATCTCTACTGATGTTAATCCAGCTCTCTCACACTGTCACTCTGTAACCCCCCACCCCCAGCACCCTGTGTTACTGACTGTATCTGTACTGATGTTAATCCAGCTCCCTCACACTGTCACTCAGTAACCCCTCTCCCCCAGCACCCTGTGTTACTGACTGTATCTGTACTGATGTAAATCCAGCTCCCTCACACTCTCATTCAGTAACCTCTCTCCCCCAGCACACTGTGTTACTGACTGTATCTGTACTGACGTAAATCCAGCTCCCTCACACTGTCACTCAGTAACCCCTCTCCCCCAGCACCCTGTGTTACTGACTGTATCTGTACTGATGTTAATCCAGCTCCCTCACGCTGTCACTCAGTAACCCCTCTCCCCCAGCTCCCTGTGTTACTGACTGTATCTCTACTGATGTTAATCCAGCTCCCTCACACTGTCACTCAGGAACCCCTCTCCCCCAGCACCCTGTGTTACTGACTGTATCTCTACTGATGCTAATCCAGCTCCCTCTCCTGTCACTCAGTAACACCTCTCCCCCAGCACCCTGTGTTACTGACTGTATCTCCACTGATGTTTATCCAGTTCCCTCACACTGTCACTCAGTAACCCCTCTCCCCCAGCACCCTGTGTTACTGACTGTATCTGTACTGATGTTAATCCAGCTCCCTCACACTGTCACTCAGTAACCCCTCTCCCCCAGCACCCTGTGTTACTGACTGTATCTGTAATGATGTTAATCCAGCTCCCTCACACTCTCATTCAGTAACCTCTCTCCCCCAGCACACTGTGTTACTGACTGTATCTGTACTGATGTAAATCCAGCTCCCTCACACTCTCATTCAGTAACCTCTCTCCCCCAGCACACTGTGTTACTGACTGTATCTGTACTGATGTAAATCCAGCTCCCTCACACTGTCATTCAGTAACCCCTCTCCCCAGCACCCTGTGTTACTGACTGTATCTGTACTGATGTTAATCCAGCTCCCTCACACTGTCACTCAGTAACCCTTCCCCCCCAGCTCACTGTGTTACTGACTTTATCTGTACTGATGTTAATCCAGGTCCCTCACACTGTCACTCAGTAACCCCTCTCCCCCAGCTCCCTGTGTTACTGACTGTATCTCTACTGATGTTAATCCAGCTCTCTCACACTGTCACTCTGTAACCCCTCTCCCCCAGCACCCTGTGTTACTGACTGTATCTGTACTGATGTTAATCCAGCTCCCTCACACTGTCACTCAGTAACCCCTCTCCCCCAGCACCCTGTGTTACTGACTGTATCTGTAATGATGTTAATCCAGCTCCCTCACACTCTCATTCAGTAACCTCTCTCCCCCAGCACACTGTGTTACTGACTGTATCTGTACTGATGTAAATCCAGCTCCCTCACACTCTCATTCAGTAACCTCTCTCCCCCAGCACACTGTGTTACTGACTGTATCTGTACTGATGTAAATCCAGCTCCCTCACACTGTCACTCAGTAACCCCTCTCCCCAGCACCCTGTGTTACTGACTGTATCTGTACTGATGTTAATCCAGCTCCCTCACACTGTCACTCAGTAACCCTTCTCCCCCAGCTCACTGTGTTACTGACTGTATCTGTACTGATGTTAATCCAGCTCCCTCACACTGTCACTCAGTAACCCCTCTCCCCCAGCTCCCTGTGTTACTGACTGTATCTCTACTGATGTTAATCCAGCTCTCTCACACTGTCACTCTGTAACCCCTCGCCCCCAGCACACTGTGTTACTGACTGTATCTGTACTGATGTTAATCCAGCTCCCTCACACTGTCACTCAGTAACCCCTCTCCCCCAGCACCCTGTGTTACTGACTGTATCTGTACTGATGTAAATCCAGCTCCCTCACACTCTCATTCAGTAACCTCTCTCCCCCAGCACACTGTGTTACTGACTGTATCTGTACTGACGTAAATCCAGCTCCCTCACACTGTCACTCAGTAACCCCTCTCCCCCAGCACCCTGTGTTACTGACTGTATCTGTACTGATGTTAATCCAGCTCCCTCACACTGTCACTCAGTAACCCCTCTCCCCCAGCTCCCTGTGTTACTGACTGTATCTCTACTGATGTTAATCCAGCTCCCTCACACTGTCACTCAGGAACCCCTCTCCCCCAGCACCCTGTGTTACTGACTGTATCTCTACTGATGCTAATCCAGCTCCCTCTCCTGTCACTCAGTAACACCTCTCCCCCAGCACCCTGTGTTACTGACTGTATCTCCACTGATGTTAATCCAGTTCCCTCACACTGTCACTCAGTAACCCCTCTCCCCCAGCACCCTGTGTTACTGATTGTATCTGTACTGATGTTAATCCAGCTCCCTCACACTGTCACTCAGTAACCCCTCTCCCCCAGCACCCTGTGTTACTGACTGTATCTGTAATGATGTTAATCCAGCTCCCTCACACTGTCACTCAGTAACCCCTCTCCCCCAGCACCCTGTGTTACTGACTGTATCTGTACTGATGTAAATCCAGCTCCCTCACACTCTCATTCAGTAACCTCTCTCCCCCAGCACACTGTGTTACTGACTGTATCTGTACTGATGTAAATCCAGCTCCCTCACACTGTCACTCAGTAACCCCTCTCCCCAGCACCCTGTGTTACTGACTGTATCTCTACTGATGTTAATCCAGCTCCCTCACACTGTCACTCAGTAACCCCTCTCCCCCAGCACCCTGTGTTACTGACTGTATCTCCACTGATGTTAATCCAGTTCCCTCACACTGTCACTCAGTAACCCCTCTCCCCCAGCACCCTGTGTTACTGACTGTATCTGTACTGATGTTAATCCAGCTCCCTCACACTGTCACTCAGTAACCCCTCTCCCCCAGCACCCTGTGTTACTGACTGTATCTGTAATGATGTTAATCCAGCTCCCTCACACTCTCATTCAGTAACCTCTCTCCCCCAGCACACTGTGTTACTGACTGTATCTGTACTGATGTTAATCCAGCTCCCTCACACTGTCACTCAGTAACCCCTCTCCCCCAGCTCCCTGTGTTACTGACTGTATCTCTACTGATGTTAATCCAGCTCTCTCACACTGTCACTCTGTAACCCCCCTCCCCCAGCACCCTGTGTTACTGACTGTATCTGTACTGATGTTAATCCAGCTCCCTCACACTGTCACTCAGTAACCCCTCTCCCCCAGCACCCTGTGTTACTGACTGTATCTGTACTGATGTAAATCCAGCTCCCTCACACTCTCATTCAGTAACCTCTCTCCCCCAGCACACTGTGTTACTGACTGTATCTGTACTGACGTAAATCCAGCTCCCTCACACTGTCACTCAGTAACCCCTCTCCCCCAGCACCCTGTGTTACTGACTGTATCTGTACTGATGTTAATACAGCTCCCTCACGCTGTCACTCAGTAACCCCTCTCCCCCAGCTCCCTGTGTTACTGACTGTATCTCTACTGATGTTAATCCAGCTCCCTCACACTGTCACTCAGGAACCCCTCTCCCCCAGCACCCTGTGTTACTGACTGTATCTCTACTGATGCTAATCCAGCTCCCTCTCCTGTCACTCAGTAACACCTCTCCCCCAGCACCCTGTGTTACTGACTGTATCTCCACTGATGTTTATCCAGTTCCCTCACACTGTCACTCAGTAACCCCTCTCCCCCAGCACCCTGTGTTACTGACTGTATCTGTACTGATGTTAATCCAGCTCCCTCACACTGTCACTCAGTAACCCCTCTCCCCCAGCACCCTGTGTTACTGACTGTATCTGTAATGATGTTAATCCAGCTCCCTCACACTCTCATTCAGTAACCTCTCTCCCCCAGCACACTGTGTTACTGACTGTATCTGTACTGATGTAAATCCAGCTCCCTCACACTCTCATTCAGTAACCTCTCTCCCCCAGCACACTGTGTTACTGACTGTATCTGTACTGATGTAAATCCAGCTCCCTCACACTGTCATTCAGTAACCCCTCTCCCCAGCACCCTGTGTTACTGACTGTATCTGTACTGATGTTAATCCAGCTCCCTCACACTGTCACTCAGTAACCCTTCCCCCCCAGCTCACTGTGTTACTGACTGTATCTGTACTGATGTTAATCCAGGTCCCTCACACTGTCACTCAGTAACCCCTCTCCCCCAGCTCCCTGTGTTACTGACTGTATCTCTACTGATGTTAATCCAGCTCTCTCACACTGTCACTCTGTAACCCCTCTCCCCCAGCACCCTGTGTTACTGACTGTATCTGTACTGATGTTAATCCAGCTCCCTCACACTGTCACTCAGTAACCCCTCTCCCCCAGCACCCTGTGTTACTGACTGTATCTGTACTGATGTAAATCCAGCTCCCTCACACTCTCATTCAGTAACCTCTCTCCCCCAGCACACTGTGTTACTGACTGTATCTGTACTGACGTAAATCCAGCTCCCTCACACTGTCACTCAGTAACCCCTCTCCCCCAGCACCCTGTGTTACTGACTGTATCTGTACTGATGTTAATCCAGCTCCCTCACACTGTCACTCAGTAACCCCTCTCCCCCAGCTCCCTGTGTTACTGACTGTATCTCTACTGATGTTAATCCAGCTCCCTCACACTGTCACTCAGGAACCCCTCTCCCCCAGCACCCTGTGTTACTGACTGTACCTCTACTGATGCTAATCCAGCTCCCTCTCCTGTCACTCAGTAACACCTCTCCTCCAGCTCCCTGTGTTACTGACTGTATCTCTACTGATGTTAATCCAGCTCCCTCACACTGTCACTCAGTAACCCCTCTCCCCGCAGCACCCTGTGTGACTGACTGTATCTGTACTGATGTTAATCCAGCTCCCTCACACTGTCACTCAGTAACCCCTCTCCCCCAGCACCGTCTGTTACTGACTGTATCAGTACAGGTGTTAATCCAGCTCCCTCACACTGTCACTCTGTAACCCCTCTCACCCCAGCACCCTGTGTTACTGACTGTATCTCTACTGATGTTAATCCAGCTCCCTCACACTGTCACTCAGTAACCCCTCTCCCCCAGCACCCTGTGTTACTGACTGTATCTCCACTGATGTTAATCCAGCTCCCTCACACTGTCACTCAGGAACCCCTCTCCTCCAGCACCCTGTGTTACTGACTGTATCTCTACTGATGCTAATCCAGCTCCCTCTCCTGTCACTCAGTAACACCTCTCCCCCAGCACCCTGTGTTACTGACTGTATCTCCACTGATGTTAATCCAGCTCCCTCACACAGTCACTCAGTAACCCCTCTCCCCCCAGCACCCTATGTTACTGACTGTATCTGTACTGATGTTAATCCAGCTCCCTCACACTGTCACTCAGTAACCCCTCTCCCCCAGCACCCTGTGTTACTGACTGTATCTCTATTGATGTTAATCCAGCTCCCTCACACTGTCACTCAGTAACCCCTCTCCCCCAGCACCCTGTGTTACTGACTGTATCTGTACTGATGTTAATCCAGCTCCCTCACACTGTCACTCAGTAACCCCTCTCCTCCAGCACCCTGTGTTACTGACTGTATCTGTACTGATGTTAATCCAGCTCCCTCACACTGTCACTCAGTAACCCCTCTCCCCCAGCACCCTGTGTTCCTGACTGTATCTGTACTGATGTAAATCCAGCTCCCTCACACTGTCACTCAGTAACCCCTCTCCCCCAGCACCCTGTGTTACTGACTGTATCTGTACTGATGTTAATCCAGCTCCCTCACACTGTCACTCAGTAACCCCTCTCCCCCAGCACCCTCTGTTACTGACTGTATCTGTACAGGTGTTAATCCAGCTCCCTCACACCGTCACTCTGTAACCCCTCTCACCCCAGCACCCTGTGTTACTGACTGTATCTGTACTGATGTTAATCCAGCTCCCTCACACTGTCACTCAGTAACCCGTCTCCCCCAGCACCCTGTGTTACTGACTGTATCTGTACTGATGTAAATCCAGCTCCCTCACACTGTCACTCAGTAACCCCTCTCCCCCATAACCCTGTGTTACTGACTGTATCTCTACTGATGTTAATCCAGCTCCCTCACACTGTCACTCAGTAACCCCTCTCCCCCAGCACCCTTTCGTACTGACTGTATCTGTACTGATGTTAATCCAGCTCCCTCACACTGTCACTCAGTAACCCCTCTCCCCCAGCACCCTGTGTTACTGACTGTATCTCTACTGATGTTAATACAGCTCCCCCACACTGCCACTCAGTAACCCCTCTCCCCCAGCACCCTGTGTTACTGACTGTATCTCCACTGATGTTAATCCAGTTCCCTCACACTGTCACTCAGTAACCCCTCTCCCCCAGCACCCTATGTTACTGACTGTATCTGTCCTGATGTTAATCCAGCTCCCTCACACTGTCACTCAGTAACCCCTCTCCCCCAGCACCCTGTGTTACTGACTGTATCTGTAATGATGTTAATCCAGCTCCCTCACACTCTCATTCAGTAACCTCTCTCCCCCAGCACACTGTGTTACTGACTGTATCTGTACTGATGTAAATCCAGCTCCCTCACACTCTCATTCAGTAACCTCTCTCCCCCAGCACACTGTGTTACTGACTGTATCTGTACTGATGTTAATCCAGCTCCCTCACACTGTCACTCAGTAACCCTTCTCCCCCAGCTCACTGTGTTACTGACTGTATCTGTACTGATGTTAATCCAGCTCCCTCACACTGTCACTCAGTAACCCCTCTCCCCCAGCACCCTGTGTTACTGACTGTATCTCTACTGATGTTAATCCAGCTCCCTCACACTGTCACTCAGTAACCCCTCTCCCCCAGCACCCTGTGTTACTGACTGTATCTCCACTGATGTTAATCCAGTTCCCTCACACTGTCACTCAGTAACCCCTCTCCCCCAGCACCCTGTGTTACTGACTGTATCTGTACTGATGTTAATCCAGCTCCCTCACACTGTCACTCAGTAACCCCTCTCCCCCAGCACCCTGTGTTACTGACTGTATCTGTAATGATGTAAATCCAGCTCCCTCACACTCTCATTCAGTAACCTCTCTCCCCCAGCACACTGTGTCACTGACTGTATCTGTACTGATGTAAATCCAGCTCCCTCACACTGTCACTCAGTAACCCCTCTCCCCAGCACCCTGTGTTACTGACTGTATCTGTACTGATGTTAATCAAGCTCCCTCACACTGTCACTCAGTAACCCTTCTCCCCCAGCTCACTGTGTTACTGACTGTATCTGTACTGATGTTAATCCAGCTCCCTCACACTGTCACTCAGTAACCCCTCTCCCCCAGCTCCCTCTGTTACTGACTGTATCTCTACTGATGTTAATCCAGCTCCCTCACACTGTCACTCAGGAACCCCTCTCCCCCAGCACCCTGTGTTACTGACTGTATCTCTACTGATGCTAATCCAGCTCCCTCTCCTGTCACTCAGTAACACCTCTCCCCCAGCACCCTGTGTTTCTGACTGTATCTCTACTGATGTTAATCCAGCTCGCTCACACTGTCACTCAGTAACCCCTCTCCCCGCAGCACCCTGTGTAACTGACTGCATCTGTACTGATATTAATCCAGCTCCCTCACACAGTCACTCAGTAACTCCTCTCCCCCCAGCACCCTATGTTACTGACTGTATCTGTACTGATGTTAATCCAGCTCCCTCACACTGTCACTCAGGAACCCCTCTCCCCCCAGCACCCTGTGTTACTGACTGTATCTGTACTGATGTTAATCCAGCTCCCTCACACAGTCACTCAGTAACCCCTCTCCCCCCAGCACCCTATGTTACTGACTGTATCTGTACTGATGTTAATCCAGCTCCCTCACACTGTCACTCAGTAACCCCTCTCCCCCAGCACCCTGTGTTACTGACTGTATCTCTATTGATGTTAATCCAGCTCCCTCACACTGTCACTCAGTAACCTCTCTCCCCCAGCACCCTGTGTTACTGACTGTATCTGTACTGATGTTAATCCAGCTCCCTCACACTGTCACTCAGAAACCCCTCTCCCCCAGCACCCTGTGTTCCTGACTGTATCTGTACTGATGTTAATCCAGCTCCCCGACACTGTCACTCAGTAACCCCTCTCCCCCAGCACCCTGTGTTAATGACTGTATCTGTACTGATGTAAATCCAGCTCCCTCACACTGTCACTCAGTAACCCCTCTCCCCCAGCACCCTGTGTTACTGACTGTATCTGTACTGATGTTAATCCAGCTCCCTCACACTGTCACTCAGTAACCCCTCTCCCCCAGCACCCTCTGTTACTGACTGTATCTGTACAGGTGTTAATCCAGCTCCCTCACACTGTCACTCTGTAACCCCTCTCACCCCAGCACCCTGTGTTACTGACTGTATCTGTACTGATGTTAATCCAGCTCCCTCACACTGTCACTCAGTAACCCGTCTCCCCCAGCACCCTGTGTTACTGACTGTATCTGTACTGATGTAAATCCAGCTCCCTCACACTGTCACTCAGTAGCCCCTCTCCCCCATAACCCTGTGTTACTGACTGTATCTCTACTGATGTTAATCCAGCTCCCTCACACTGTCACTCGGTAACCCCTCTCCCCCAGCACCCTATGTTACTGAATGTATCTGTACTGATGTTAATCCAGCTCCCTCACACTGTCACTCAGTAACCCCTCTCCCCCAGCACCCTTTCTTACTGACTGTATCTGTACTGATGTTAATCCAGCTCCCTCACACTGTCACTCAGTAACCCCTCTCCCCCAGCACCCTGTGTTACTGACTGTATCTCTACTGATGTTAATCCAGCTCCCTCACACTGTCACTCAGTAACCCCTCTCCCCCAGCACCCTGTGTTACTGACTGTATCTGTACTGATGTTAATCCAGATCCCTCACACTGTCACTCAGTAACCCCTCTCCCCCAGCACCCTGTGTTACTGACTGTATCTGTAATGATGTTAATCCAGCTCCCTCACACTCTCATTCAGTAACCTCTCTCCCCCAGCACACTGTGTTACTGACTGTATCTGTACTGATGTTAATCCAGATCCCTCACACTGTCACTCAGTAACCCCTCTCACCCCAGCACCCTGTGTTACTGACTGTATCTGTACTGATGTTAATCCAGCTCCCTCACACTGTCACTCAGTAACCCCTCTCCCCCAGCTCCCTGTGTTACTGACTGTATCTCTACTGATGTTAATCCAGCTCTCTCACACTGTCACTCTGTAACCCCTCTCCCCCAGCACCCTGTGTTACTGACTGTATCTGTACTGATGTTAATCCAGCTCCCTCACACTGTCACTCAGTAACCCCTCTCCCCCAGCACCCAGTGTTACTGACTGTATCTGTACTGATGTAAATCCAGCTCCCTCACACTCTCATTCAGTAACCTCTCTCCCCCAGCACACTGTGTTACTGACTGTATCTGTACTGACGTAAATCCAGCTCCCTCACACTGTCACTCAGTAACCCCTCTCCCCCAGCACCCTGTGTTACTGACTGTATCTGTACTGATGTTAATCCAGCTCCCTCACGCTGTCACTCAGTAACCCCTCTCCCCCAGCTCCCTGTGTTACTGACTGTATCTCTACTGATGTTAATCCAGCTCCCTCACACTGTCACTCAGGAACCCCTCTCCCCCAGCACCCTGTGTTACTGACTGTATCTCTACTGATGCTAATCCAGCTCCCTCTCCTGTCACTCAGTAACACCTCTCCCCCAGCACCCTGTGTTACTGACTGTATCTCCACTGATGTTTATCCAGTTCCCTCACACTGTCACTCAGTAACCCCTCTCCCCCAGCACCCTGTGTTACTGACTGTATCTGTACTGATGTTAATCCAGCTCCCTCACACTGTCACTCAGTAACCCCTCTCCCCCAGCACCCTGTGTTACTGACTGTATCTGTAATGATGTTAATCCAGCTCCCTCACACTCTCATTCAGTAACCTCTCTCCCCCAGCACACTGTGTTACTGACTGTATCTGTACTGATGTAAATCCAGCTCCCTCACACTCTCATTCAGTAACCTCTCTCCCCCAGCACACTGTGTTACTGACTGTATCTGTACTGATGTAAATCCAGCTCCCTCACACTGTCATTCAGTAACCCCTCTCCCCAGCACCCTGTGTTACTGACTGTATCTGTACTGATGTTAATCCAGCTCCCTCACACTGTCACTCAGTAACCCTTCCCCCCCAGCTCACTGTGTTACTGACTGTATCTGTACAGATGTTAATCCAGGTCCCTCACACTGTCACTCAGTAACCCCTCTCCCCCAGCTCCCTGTGTTACTGACTGTATCTCTACTGATGTTAATCCAGCTCTCTCACACTGTCACTCTGTAACCCCTCTCCCCCAGCACCCTGTGTTACTGACTGTATCTGTACTGATGTTAATCCAGCTCCCTCACACTGTCACTCAGTAACCCCTCTCCCCCAGCACCCTGTGTTACTGACTGTATCTGTACTGATGTAAATCCAGCTCCCTCACACTCTCATTCAGTAACCTCTCTCCCCCAGCACACTGTGTTACTGACTGTATCTGTACTGACGTAAATCCAGCTCCCTCACACTGTCACTCAGTAACCCCTCTCCCCCAGCACCCTGTGTTACTGACTGTATCTGTACTGATGTTAATCCAGCTCCCTCACACTGTCACTCAGTAACCCCTCTCCCCCAGCTCCCTGTGTTACTGACTGTATCTCTACTGATGTTAATCCAGCTCCCTCACACTGTCAGTCAGGAACCCCTCTTCCCCAGCACCCTGTGTTACTGACTGTACCTCTACTGATGCTAATCCAGCTCCCTCTCCTGTCACTCAGTAACACCTCTCCCCCAGCTCCCTGTGTTACTGACTGTATCTCTACTGATGTTAATCCAGCTCCCTCACACTGTCACTCAGTAACCCCTCTCCCCGCAGCACCCTGTGTTACTGACTGTATCTGTACTGATGTTAATCCAGCTCCCTCACACTGTCACTCAGTAACCCCTCTCCCCCAGCACCGTCTGTTACTGACTGTATCAGTACAGGTGTTAATCCAGCTCCCTCACACTGTCACTCTGTAACCCCTCTCACCCCAGCACCCTGTGTTACTGACTGTATCTCTACTGATGTTAATCCAGCTCCCTCACACTGTCACTCAGTAACCCCTCTCCCCCAGCACCCTGTGTTACTGACTGTATCTCCACTGATGTTAATCCAGCTCCCTCACACTGTCACTCAGGAACCCCTCTCCCCCAGCACCCTGTGTTACTGACTGTATCTCTACTGATGCTAATCCAGCTCCCTCTCCTGTCACTCAGTAACACCTCTCCCCCAGCACCCTGTGTTACTGACTGTATCTCCACTGATGTTAATCCAGCTCCCTCACACTGTCACTCAGTAACCCCTCTCCCCCAGCACCCTCTGTTACTGACTGTATCTGTACAGGTGTTAATCCTGCTCCCTCACACTGTCACTCTGTAACCCCTCTCACCCCAGCACCCTGTGTTACTGACTGTATCTGTACTGATGTTAATCCAGCTCCCTCACACTGTCACTCAGTAACCCGTCTCCCCCAGCACCCTGTGTTACTGACTGTATCTGTACTGATGTAAATCCAGCTCCCTCACACTGTCACTCAGTAACCCCTCTCCCCCATAACCCTGTGTTACTGACTGTATCTCTACTGATGTTAATCCAGCTCCCTCACACTGTCACTCAGTAACCCCTCTCCCCCAGCACCCTATGTTACTGAATGTATCTGTACTGATGTTAATCCAGCTCCCTCACACTGTCACTCAGTAACCCCTCTCCCCCAGCACCCTTTCTTACTGACTGTATCTGTACTGATGTTAATCCAGCTCCCTCACACTGTCACTCAGTAACCCCTCTCCCCCAGCACCCTGTGTTACTGACTGTATCTCTACTGATGTTAATCCAGCTCCCTCACACTGTCACTCAGTAACCCCTCTCCCCCAGCACCCTGTGTTACTGACTGTATCTGTACTGATGTTAATCCAGATCCCTCACACTGTGACTCAGTAACCCCTCTCCCCCAGCACCCTGTGTTACTGACTGTATCTGTTATGATGTTAATCCAGCTCCCTCACACTCTCATTCAGTAACCTCTCTCCCCCAGCACACTGTGTTACTGACTGTATCTGTGCTGATGTTAATCCAGATCCCTCACACTGTCACTCAGTAACCCCTCTCACCCCAGCACCCTGTGTTACTGACTGTATCTGTACTGATGTTAATCCAGCTCCCTCACACTGTCACTCAGTAACCCTTCTCCCCCAGCTCACTGTGTTACTGACTGTATCTGTACTGATGTTAATCCAGCTCCCTCACACTGTCACTCAGTAACCCCTCTCCCCCAGCACCCTGTGTTCCTGACTGTATCTGTACTGATGTTAATCCAGCTCCCCGACACTGTCACTCAGTAACCCCTCTCCCCCAGCACCCTGTGTTAATGACTGTATCTGTACTGATGTAAATCCAGCTCCCTCACACTGTCACTCAGTAACCCCTCTCCCCCAGCACCCTGTGTTACTGACTGTATCTGTACTGATGTTAATCCAGCTCCCTCACACTGTCACTCAGTAACCCCTCTCCCCCAGCACCCTCTGTTACTGACTGTATCTGTACAGGTGTTAATCCAGCTCCCTCACACTGTCACTCTGTAACCACTCTCACCCCAGCACCCTGTGTTACTGACTGTATCTGTACTGATGTTAATCCAGCTCCCTCACACTGTCACTCAGTAACCCGTCTCCCCCAGCACCCTGTGTTACTGACTGTATCTGTACTGATGTAAATCCAGCTCCCTCACACTGTCACTCAGTAACCCCTCTCCCCCATAACCCTGTGTTACTGACTGTATCTCTACTGATGTTAATCCAGCTCCCTCACACTGTCACTCAGTAACCCCTCTCCCCCAGCACCCTATGTTACTGAATGTATCTGTACTGATGTTAATCCAGCTCCCTCGCACTGTCACTCAGTAACCCCTCTCCCCCAGCACCCTTTCTTACTGACTGTATCTGTACTGATGTTAATCCAGCTCCCTCACACTGTCACTCAGTAACCCCTCTCCCCCAGCACCCTGTGTTACTGACTGTATCTCTACTGATGTTAATCCAGCTCCCTCACACTGTCACTCAGTAACCCCTCTCCCCCAGCACCCTGTGTTACTGACTGTATCTGTACTGATGGTAATCCAGATCCCTCACACTGTCACTCAGTAACCCCTCTCCCCCAGCACCCTGTGTTACTGACTGTATCTGTAATGATGTTAATCCAGCTCCCTCACACTCTCATTCAGTAACCTCTCTCCCCCAGCACACTGTGTTACTGACTGTATCTGTACTGATGTTAATCCAGATCCCTCACACTGTCACTCAGTAACCCCTCTCACCCCAGCACCCTGTGTTACTGACTGTATCTGTACTGATGTTAATCCAGCTCCCTCACACTGTCACTCAGTAACCCTTCTCCCCCAGCTCACTGTGTTACTGACTGTATCTGTACTGATGTTAATCCAGCTCCCTCACACTGTCACTCAGTAACCCCTCTCCCCCAGCTCCCTGTGTTACTGACTGTATCTGTACTGATGTTAATCCAGCTCTCTCACACTGTCACTCAGTAACCCCTCTCCCCCAGCACCCTGTGTTACTGACTGTATCTGTACTGATGTTAATCCAGCTCCCTCACACTGTCACTCAGTAACCCCTCTCCCCCAGCACCCTGTGTTACTGACTGTATCTGTACTGATGTTAATCCAGCTCCCTCACACTCTCATTCAGTAACATCTCTCCCCCAGCACACTGTGTTACTGACTGTATCTGTACTGATGTAAATCCAGCTCCCTCACACTCTCATTCAGTAACCTCTCTCCCCCAGCACACTGTGTTACTGACTGTATCTGTCCTGACGTAAATCCAGCTCCCTCACACTGTCACTCAGTAACCCATCTCCCCCAGCACCCTGTGTGACTGACTGTATCTGTACTGATGTTAATCCAGCTCCCTCACACTGTCACTCAGTAACCCCTCTCGCCCAGCTCCCTGTGTTACTGACTGTATCTCTACTGATGTTAATCCAGCTCCCTCACACTGTCACTCAGGAACCCCTCTCCCCCAGCACCCTGTGTTACTGACTGTATCTCTACTGATGCTAATCCAGCTCCCTCTCCTGTCACTCAGTAACACCTCTCCCCCAGCACCCTGTGTTACTGACTGTATCTCTACTGATGTTAATCCAGCTCCCTCACACTGTCACTCAGTAACCCCTCTCCCCGCAGCACCCTGTGTAGCTGACAGCATCTGTACTGATATTAATCCAGCTCCCTCACACAGTCACTCAGTAACCCCTCTCCCCCCAGCACCCTATGTTACTGACTGTATCTGTACAGGTGTTAATCCAGCTCCCTCACACTGTCACTCAGTAACCCCTCTCACCCAGCACCCTGTGTTACTGACTGTATCTGTACTGATGTTAATCCAGCTCCCTCACACTGTCACTCAGTAACACCTCTCCCCCAGCACCCTGTGTTACTGACTGTATCTCTACTGATGTTAATCCAGCTCCCTCACACTGTCACACAGTAACCCCTCTACCCCAGCACCCTGTGTTACTGACTGTATCTCTACTGATGTTAATCCAGCTCCCTCACACTGTCACTCAGTAACCCCTCTCCCCTCAGCACCCTGTGTAGCTGACAGCATCTGTACTGATATTAATCCAGCTCCCTCACACAGTCACTCAGTAACCCCTCTCCCCCCAGCACCCTATGTTGCTGACTGTATCTGTACAGGTGTTAATCCAGCTCCCTCACACTGTCACTCAGTAACCCCTCTCCCCCAGCACCCTGTGTTGCTGACTGTATCTCTACTGATGTTAATCCAGCTCCCTCACACTGTCACTCAGTAACCCCTCTCCCCGCAGCACCCTGTGTAGCTGACAGCATCTGTAATGATATTAATCCAGCTCCCTCACACAGTCACTCAGTAACCCCTCTCCCCCCAGCACCCTATGTTACTGACTGTATCTGTACAGGTGTTAATCCAGCTCCCTCACACTGTCACTCAGTAACCCCTCTCCCCCAGCACCCTGTGTTACTGACTGTATCTCTACTGATGTTAATCCAGCTCCCTCACACTGTCACTCAGTAACCCCTCTCCCCCTGCACCCTGTGTTACTGACTGTATCTCCACTGATGTTAATCCAGTTCCCTCACACTGTCACTCAGTAACCCCTCTCCCCCAGCACGCTGTGTTACTGACTGTATCTGTACTGATGTTAATCCAGCTCCCTCACACTGTCACTCAGTAACCCCTCTCCCCCAGCACCCTGTGTTACTGACTGTATCTGTAATGATGTAAATCCAGCTCCCTCACACTCTCATTCAGTAACCTCTCTCCCCCAGCACACTGTGTTACTGACTGTATCTGTACTGATGTAAATCCAGCTCCCTCACACTGTCACTCAGTAACCCCTCTCCCCAGCACCCTGTGTTACTGACTGTATCTGTACTGATGTTAATCCAGCTCCCTCACACTGTCACTCAGTAACCCTTCTCCCCCAGCTCACTGTGTTACTGACTGTATCTGTACTGATGTTAATCCAGCTCCCTCACACTGTCACTCAGTTAACCCTCTCCCCCAGCTCCCTGTGTTACTGACTGTATCTCTACTGATGTTAGTCCAGCTCTCTCACACTGTCACTCTGTAACCCCTCTCCCCCAGCACCCTGTGTTACTGACTGTATCTGTACTGATGTTAATCCAGCTCCCTCACACTGTCACTCAGTAACCCCTCTCCCCCAGCACCCTGTGTTACTGACTGTATCTGTACTGATGTTAATCCAGCTCCCTCACACTCTCATTCAGTAACCTCTCTCCCCCAGCACACTGTGTTACTGACTGTATCTGTACTGATGTAAATCCAGCCCCTCACACTCTCATTCAGTAACCTCTCTCCCCCAGCACACTGTGTTACTTACTGTATCTGTACTGACGTAAATCCAGCTCCCTCACACTGTCACTCAGTAACCCCTCTCCCCCAGCACCCTGTGTTACTGACTGTATCTGTACTGATGTTAATCCAGCTCCCTCACACTGTCACTCAGTAACCCCTCTCCCCCAGCTCCCTGTGTTACTGACTGTATCTCTACTGATGTTAATCCAGCTCCCTCACACTGTCACTCAGGAACCCCTCTCCCCCAGCACCCTGTGTTACTGACTGTATCTCTACTGATGCTAATTCAGCTCCCTCTCCTGTCACTCAGTAACACCTCTCCCCCAGCACCCTGTGTTACTGACTGTATCTCTACTGATGTTAATCCAGCTCCCTCACACTGTCACTCAGTAACCCCTCTCCCCGCAGCACCCTGTGTAACTGACTGCATCTGTACTGATATTAATCCAGCTCCCTCACACTGTCACTCAGTAACCCCTCTCCCCCCAGCACCCTATGTTACTGACTGTATCTGTACTGATGTTAATCCAGCTCCCTCACACTGTCACTCAGGAACACCTCTCCCCCAGCACCCTGTGTTACTGACTGTATCTGTACTGATGTTAATCCAGCTCCCTCACACTCTCACTCAGTAACCTCTCTCCCCCAGCACACTGTGTTACTGACTGTATCACTCCTGATGTTAATCCAGCTCCCTCACACTGTCACTCAGTAACCTCTCTCCCCCAGCACCCTGTGTTACTGACTGTATCTCTACTGATGTTAATCCAGCTCCCTCATACTGTCACTCAGTAACCCCTCTCCCCCCAGCACCCTGTGTTACTGACTGTATCTGTACTGATGTTAATCCAGCTCCCTCACACTGTCACTCAGTAACCCCTCTCCCCCAGCACCCTATGTTACTGACTGTATCTCTACTGATGTTAATCCAGCTCCCTCACACTGCCACTCAGTAACCCCTCTCCCCCAGCACCCTGTGTTACTGACTGTATCTCTACTGATGTTAATCCAGCTCCCTCACACTGTCACTCAGTAACCCCTCTCCCCCCAGCACCCTGTGTTACTGACTGTATCTGTACTGATGTTAATTCAGGTCCCTCGCACTGTCACTCAGTAACCCCTCTCCCCCCAGCACCCTGTGTTACTGACTGTATCTGTACTGATGTTAATCCAGGTCCCTCACACTGTCACTCAGTACCCCCTCTCCCCCAGCACCCTGTGTTACTGACTGTATCTGTACTGATGTTAATCCAGCTCCCTCACACTGTCACTCAGTAACGCCTCTCCCCCAGCACCCTCTTTTACTGACTGTATCTCTACTGATGTTAATCCAGCTCCCTCACAGTGTCACTCAGTAACCCCTCTCCCCCAGCACCCTGTGTTACTGACTGTATCTCTACTGATGTTAATCCAGCTCCCTCACACTGCCACTCAGTAACCCCTCTCCCCCAGCACCCTGTGTTAATGACTGTAACTCTACTGATGTTAATCCAGCTCCCTCACACTGTCACTCAGTAACCCCTCTCCCCCCAGCACCCTGTGTTACTGACTGTATCTGTACTGATGTTAATCCAGCTGCCTCACACTCTCACTCAGTAACCTCTCTCCCCGAGCACACTGTGTTACTGACTGTATCTGTACTGATGTTAATCCAGCTCCCTCACACTGTCACTCAGTAACACCTCTCCCCCAGCACCCTGTGTTACTGACTGTATCTCTACTGATGTTAATCCAGCTCCCGCACACTGTCACTCAGTAACCCCTCTCCCCCAGCACCCTGTGTTACTGACTGTATCTCTACTGATGTTAATCCAGCTCCCTCACACTGTCACTCAGTAACCTCTCTCCCCCAGCACCCTGTGTTACTGACTGTATCTGTACTGATGTTAATCCAGCTCCCTCACACTGTCACTCAGTAACCCCTCTCCCCCAGCTCCCTGTGTTACTGACTGTATCTCTACTGATGTTAATCCAGCTCCCTCACACTGTCACTCAGGAACCCCTCTCCCCCAGCACTCTGTGTTACTGACTGTATCTCTACTGATGCTAATCCAGCTCCCTCTCCTGTCACTCAGTAACACCTCTCCCAGCACACTGTGTTACTGACTGTACCTGTACTGATGTAAATCCAGCTCCCTCACACTCTCATTCAGTAACCTCTCTCCCCCAGCACACTGTGTTACTGACTGTATCTGTACTGATGTAAATCCAGCTCCCTCACACTCTCATTCAGTAACCTCTCTCCCCCAGCACACTGTGTTACTGACTGTATCTGTACTGATGTAAATCCAGCTCCCTCACACTGTCACTCAGTAACCCCTCTCCCCCAGCACCCTGTGTTACTGACTGTATCTCTACTGATGTTAATCCAGCTCCCTCACACTGTCACTCAGTAACCTCTCTCCCCCAGCACCCTGTGTTACTGACTGTATCTGTACTGATGTTAATCCAGCTCCCTCACACTGTCACTCAGTAACCCCTCTCCCCCAGCTCCCTGTGTTACTGACTGTATCTCTACTGATGTTAATCCAGCTCCCTCACACTATCACTCAGGAACCCCTCTCCCCCAGCACTCTGTGTTACTGACTGTATCTCTACTGATGCTAATCCAGCTCCCTCTCCTGTCACTCAGTAACACCTCTCCCCCAGCACCCTGTGTTACTGACTGTATCTCTACTGATGTTACTCCAGCTCCCTCACACTGTCACTCAGTAACCCCTCTCCCCACAGCACCCTGTGTAGCTGACAGCATCTGTACTGATATTAATCCAGCTCCCTCACACAGTCACTCAGTAACCCCTCTCCCCCCAGCACCCTATGTTACTGACTGTATCTGTACAGGTGTTAATCCAGCTCCCTCACACTGTCACTCTGTAACCTCTCTCACCCCAGCACCCTGTGTTACTGACTGTACATGTACTGATGTTAATCCAGCTCCCTCACACTGTCACTCAGTAACCCCTCTCCCCCAGCTCCCTGTGTTACTGACTGTATCTCTACTGATGTTAATCCAGCTCTCTCACACTGTCACTCTGTAACCCCTCGCCCCCAGCACACTGTGTTACTGACTGTATCTGTACTGATGTTAATCCAGCTCCCTCACACTGTCACTCAGTAACCCCTCTCCCCCAGCACCCTGTGTTACTGACTGTATCTGTACTGATGTTAATCCAGCTCCCTCACACTGTCACTCAGGAACCCCTCTCCCCCAGCACCCTGTGTTACTGACTGTATCTCTACTGATGCTAATCCAGCTCCCTCTCCTGTCACTCAGTAACACCTCTCCCCCAGCACCCTGTGTTACTGACTGTATCTCTACTGATGTTAATCCAGCTCCCTCACACTGTCACTCAGTAACCCCTCTCCCCGCAGCACCCTGTGTAACTGACTGCATCTGTACTGATATTAATCCAGCTCCCTCACACTGTCACTCAGTAACCCCTCTCCCCCCAGCACCCTATGTTACTGACTGTATCTGTACTGATGTTAATCCAGCTCCCTCACACTGTCACTCAGGAACACCTCTCCCCCAGCACCCTGTGTTACTGACTGTATCTGTACTGATGTTAATCCAGCTCCCTCACACTCTCACTCAGTAACCTCTCTCCCCCAGCACACTGTGTTACTGACTGTATCACTCCTGATGTTAATCCAGCTCCCTCACACTGTCACTCAGTAACCTCTCTCCCCCAGCACCCTGTGTTACTGACTGTATCTCTACTGATGTTAATCCAGCTCCCTCATACTGTCACTCAGTAACCCCTCTCCCCCCAGCACCCTGTGTTACTGACTGTATCTGTACTGATGTTAATCCAGCTCCCTCACACTGTCACTCAGTAACCCCTCTCCCCCAGCACCCTATGTTACTGACTGTATCTCTACTGATGTTAATCCAGCTCCCTCACACTGCCACTCAGTAACCCCTCTCCCCCAGCACCCTGTGTTACTGACTGTATCTCTACTGATGTTAATCCAGCTCCCTCACACTGTCACTCAGTAACCCCTCTCCCCCCAGCACCCTGTGTTACTGACTGTATCTGTACTGATGTTAATTCAGGTCCCTCGCACTGTCACTCAGTAACCCCTCTCCCCCCAGCACCCTGTGTTACTGACTGTATCTGTACTGATGTTAATCCAGGTCCCTCACACTGTCACTCAGTACCCCCTCTCCCCCAGCACCCTGTGTTACTGACTGTATCTGTACTGATGTTAATCCAGCTCCCTCACACTGTCACTCAGTAACGCCTCTCCCCCAGCACCCTCTTTTACTGACTGTATCTCTACTGATGTTAATCCAGCTCCCTCACAGTGTCACTCAGTAACCCCTCTCCCCCAGCACCCTGTGTTACTGACTGTATCTCTACTGATGTTAATCCAGCTCCCTCACACTGCCACTCAGTAACCCCTCTCCCCCAGCACCCTGTGTTAATGACTGTAACTCTACTGATGTTAATCCAGCTCCCTCACACTGTCACTCAGTAACCCCTCTCCCCCCAGCACCCTGTGTTACTGACTGTATCTGTACTGATGATAATCCAGCTGCCTCACACTCTCACTCAGTAACCTCTCTCCCCGAGCACACTGTGTTACTGACTGTATCTGTACTGATGTTAATCCAGCTCCCTCACACTGTCACTCAGTAACACCTCTCCCCCAGCACCCTGTGTTACTGACTGTATCTCTACTGATGTTAATCCAGCTCCCGCACACTGTCACTCAGTAACCCCTCTCCCCCAGCACCCTGTGTTACTGACTGTATCTCTACTGATGTTAATCCAGCTCCCTCACACTGTCACTCAGTAACCTCTCTCCCCCAGCACCCTGTGTTACTGACTGTATCTGTACTGATGTTAATCCAGCTCCCTCACACTGTCACTCAGTAACCCCTCTCCCCCAGCTCCCTGTGTTACTGACTGTATCTCTACTGATGTTAATCCAGCTCCCTCACACTGTCACTCAGGAACCCCTCTCCCCCAGCACTCTGTGTTACTGACTGTATCTCTACTGATGCTAATCCAGCTCCCTCTCCTGTCACTCAGTAACACCTCTCCCAGCACACTGTGTTACTGACTGTACCTGTACTGATGTAAATCCAGCTCCCTCACACTCTCATTCAGTAACCTCTCTCCCCCAGCACACTGTGTTACTGACTGTATCTGTACTGATGTAAATCCAGCTCCCTCACACTCTCATTCAGTAACCTCTCTCCCCCAGCACACTGTGTTACTGACTGTATCTGTACTGATGTAAATCCAGCTCCCTCACACTGTCACTCAGTAACCCCTCTCCCCCAGCACCCTGTGTTACTGACTGTATCTCTACTGATGTTAATCCAGCTCCCTCACACTGTCACTCAGTAACCTCTCTCCCCCAGCACCCTGTGTTACTGACTGTATCTGTACTGATGTTAATCCAGCTCCCTCACACTGTCACTCAGTAACCCCTCTCCCCCAGCTCCCTGTGTTACTGACTGTATCTCTACTGATGTTAATCCAGCTCCCTCACACTATCACTCAGGAACCCCTCTCCCCCAGCACTCTGTGTTACTGACTGTATCTCTACTGATGCTAATCCAGCTCCCTCTCCTGTCACTCAGTAACACCTCTCCCCCAGCACCCTGTGTTACTGACTGTATCTCTACTGATGTTACTCCAGCTCCCTCACACTGTCACTCAGTAACCCCTCTCCCCACAGCACCCTGTGTAGCTGACAGCATCTGTACTGATATTAATCCAGCTCCCTCACACAGTCACTCAGTAACCCCTCTCCCCCCAGCACCCTATGTTACTGACTGTATCTGTACAGGTGTTAATCCAGCTCCCTCACACTGTCACTCTGTAACCTCTCTCACCCCAGCACCCTGTGTTACTGACTGTATATGTACTGATGTTAATCCAGCTCCCTCACACTGTCACTCAGTAACCCCTCTCCCCCAGCTCCCTGTGTTACTGACTGTATCTGTACTGATGTTAATCCAGCTCTCTCACACTGTCACTCAGTAACCCCTCTCCCCCAGCACACTGTGTTACTGACTGTATCTGTACTGATGTTAATCCAGCTCCCTCACACTGTCACTCAGTAACCCCTCTCCCCCAGCACCCTTTCTTACTGACTGTATCTGTACTGATGTTAATCCAGCTCCCTCACACTGTCACTCAGTAACCCCTCTCCCCCAGCACCCTGTGTTACTGACTGTATCTCTACTGATGTAAATCCAGCTCCCTCACACTGTCACTCAGTAACCCCTCTCCCCCAGCACCCTGTGTTACTGATTGTATCTCCACTGATGTTAATCCAGTTCCCTCACACTGTCACTCAGTAACCCCTCTCCCCCAGCACCCTGTGTTACTGACTGTATCTGTACTGATGTTAATCCAGCTCCCTCACACTGTCACTCAGTAACCCCTCTCCCCCAGCACCCTGTGTTACTGACTGTATCTGTAATGAAGTTAATCCAGCTCCCTCACACTCTCATTCAGTAACCTCTCTCCCCCAGCACACTGTGTTACTGACTGTACCTGTACTGATGTAAATCCATCTCCCTCACACTCTCATTCAGTAACCTCTCTCCCCCAGCACACTGTGTTAATGACTGTATCTGTACTGATGTAAATCCAGCTCCCTCACACTGTCACTCAGTAACCCCTCTCCCCAGCACCCTGTGTTACTGACTGTATCTGTACTGATGTTAATCCAGCTCCCTCACACTGTCACTCAGTAACCCTTCTCCCCCAGCTCACTGTGTTACTGACTGTATCTGTACTGATGTTAATCCAGCTCCCTCACACTCTAACTCAGTAACCCCTCTCCCCCAGCTCCCTGTGTTACTGACTGTATCTCTACTGATGTTAATCCAGCTCTCTCACACTGTCACTCTGTAACCCCTCTCTCCCAGCACCCTGTGTTACTGACTGTATCTGTACTGATGTTAATCCAGCTCCCTCACACTCTCATTCAGTATCCTCTCTCCCCCAGCACACTGTGTTACTGACTGTATCTGTACTGATGTAAATCCAGCTCCCTCACACTCTCATTCAGTAACCTCTCTCCCCCAGCACACTGTGTTACTGACTGTATCTGTACTGACGTAAATCCAGCTCTCTCACACTGTCACTCAGTAACCCCTCTCCCCCAGCACCCTGTGTTACTGACTGTATCTGTACTGATGTTAATCCAGCTCCCTCACACTGTCACTCAGTAACCCCTCTCCCCCAGCTCCCTGTGTTACTGACTGTATCTCTACTGATGTTAATCCAGCTCCCTCACACTGTCACTCAGGAACCCCTCTCCCCCAGCACCCTGTGTTACTGACTGTATCTCTACTGATGCTAATCCAGCTCCCTCTCCTGTCACTCAGTAACACCTCTCCCCCAGCACCCTGTGTTACTGACTGTATCTCTACTGATGTTAATCCAGCTCCCTCACACTGTCACTCAGTAACCCCTCTCCCCGCAGCACCCTGTGTAACTGACTGCATCTGTACTGATATTAATCCAGCTCCCTCACACAGTCACTCAGTAACCCCTCTCCCCCCAGCACCCTACGTTACTGACTGTATCTGTACTGATGTTAATCCAGCTCCCTCACACTGTCACTCAGGAACCCCTCTCCCCCCAGCACCCTGTGTTACTGACTGTATCTGTACTGATGTTAATCCAGCTGCCTCACACTCTCACTCAGTAACCTCTCTCCCCGAGCACACTGTGTTCCTGACTGTATCTGTACTGATGTTAATCCAGCTCCCTCACACTGTCACTCAGTAACCCCTCTCCCCCAGCACCCTGTGTTACTGACTGTATCTCTACTGATGTTAATCCAGCTCCCGCACACTGTCACTCAGTAACCCCTCTCCCCCAGCACCCTGTGTTACTGACTGTATCTCTAGTGATGTTAATCCAGCTCCCTCACACTGTCACTCAGTAACCTCTCTCCCCCAGCACCCTGTGTTACTGACTGTATCTGTACTGATGTTAATCCAGCTCCCTCACACTGTCACTCAGTAACCCCTCTCCCCCAGCACCCTGTGTTACTGACTCTATCTGTACTGATGTTAATCCAGCTCCCCGACACTGTCACTCAGTAACCCCACTCCCCCAGCACCCTGTGTTACTGACTGTATCTGTACTGATGTTAATCCAGCTCCCTCACACTCTCATTCAGTAACCTCTCTCCCCCAGCACACTGTGTTACTGACTGTATCTGTACGGATGTAAATCCAGCTCCCTCACACTGTCACTCAGTAGCCCCTCTCCCCCAGCACCATGTGTTACTGACTGTATCTGTAATGATGTTAATCCAGCTCCCTCACACTCTCATTCAGTAACCTCTCTCCCCCAGCACACTGTGTTACTGACTGTACCTGTACTGATGTAAATCCAGCTCCCTCACACTCTCATTCAGTAACCTCTCTCCCCCAGCACACTGTGTTAATGACTGTATCTGTACTGATGTAAATCCAGCTCCCTCACACTGTCACTCAGTAACCCCTCTCCCCCAGCACCCTGTGTTACTGACTGTATCTGTACTGATGTTAATCCAGCTCCCTCACACTGTCACTCAGTAACCCTTCTCCCCCAGCTCACTGTGTTACTGACTGTATCTGTACTGATGTTAATCCAGCTCCCTCACACTCTCACTCAGTAACCCCTCTCCCCCAGCTCCCTGTGTTACTGACTGTATCTCTACTGATGTTAATCCAGCTCTCTCACACTGTCACTCTGTCACCCCTCTCCCCCAGCACCCTGTGTTACTGACTGTATCTGTACTGATGTTAATCCAGCTCCCTCACACTGTCACTCAGTAACCCCTCTCCCCCAGCACCCTGTGTTACTGACTGTATCTGTACTGATGTTAATCCAGCTCCCTCACAGTCTCATTCAGTATCCTCTCTCCCCCAGCACACTGTGTTACTGACTGTATCTGTACTGATGTAAATCCAGCTCCCTCACACTCTCATTCAGTAACCTCTCTCCCCCAGCACACTGTGTTACTGACTGTATCTGTACTGACGTAAATCCAGCTCCCTCACACTGTCACTCAGTAACCCCTCTCCCCCAGCACCCTGTGTTACTGACTGTATCTGTACTGATGTTAATCCAGCTCCCTCACACTGTCACTCAGTAACCCCTCTCCCCCAGCTCTCTGTGTTACTGACTGTATCTCTACTGATGTTAATCCAGCTCCCTCACACTGTCACTCAGGAACCCCTCTCCCCCAGCACCCTGTGTTACTGACTGTATCTCTACTGATGCTAATCCAGCTCCCTCTCCTGTCACTCAGTAACACCTCTCCCCCAGCACCCTGTGTTACTGACTGTATCTCTACTGATGTTAATCCAGCTCCCTCACACTGTCACTCAGTAACCCCTCTCCCCGCAGCACCCTGTGTAACTGACTGCATCTGTACTGATATTAATCCAGCTCCCTCACACAGTCACTCAGTAACCCCTCTCCCCCCAGCACCCTATGTTACTGACTGTATCTGTACTGATGTTAATCCAGCTCCCTCACACTGTCACTCAGGAACCCCTCTTCCCCCAGCACCCTGTGTTACTGACTGTATCTGTACTGATGTTAATCCAGCTGCCTCACACTCTCACTCAGTAACCTCCTCCCCGAGCACACTGTGTTACTGACTGTATCTGTACTGATGTTAATCCAGCTCCCTCACACTGTCACTCAGTAACCCCTCTCCCCCAGCACCCTGTGTTACTGACTGTATCTCTACTGATGTTAATCCAGCTCCCGCACACTGTCACTCAGTAACCCCTCTCCCCCAGCACCCTGTGTTACTGACTGTATCTCTACTGATGTTAATCCAGCTCCCTCACACTGTCACTCAGTAAACTCTCTCCCCCAGCACCCTGTGTTACTGACTGTATCTGTACTGATGTTAATCCAGCTCCCTCACACTGTCACTCAGTAACCCCTCTCCCCCAGCACCCTGTGTTACTGACTCTATCTGTACTGATGTTAATCCAGCTCCCCGACACTGTCACTCAGTAACCCCTCTCCCCCAGCACCCTGTGTTACTGACTGTATCTGTACTGATGTTATTCCAGCTCCCTCACACTCTCATTCAGTAACCTCTCTCCCCCAGCACACTGTGTTACTGACTGTATCTGTACGGATGTAAATCCAGCTCCCTCACACTGTCACTCAGTAACCGCTCTCCCCCAGCACCCTGTGTTACTGACTGTATCTGTACAGGTGTTAATCCAGCTCCCTCACACTGTCACTCTGTAACCCCTCTCACCCCAGCACCCTGTGTTACTGACTGTATCTGTACTGATGTTAATCCAGCTCCCTCACACTGTCACTCAGTAACCCGTCTCCCCCAGCACCCTGTGTTACTGACTGTGTCTGTACTGATGATAATCCAGCTCCCTCACACTGTCACTCAGTAACCCCTCTCCCCCAGCACCCTGTGTTACTGACTGTATCTCTACTGATGCTAATCCAGCTCCCTCTCCTGTCACTCAATAACCCCTCTCCCCCAGCACCCTTTCTTACTGACTGTATCTGTACTGATGTTAATCCCGTTCCCTCACACTGTCACTCAGTAACCCCTCTCCCCCAGCACCCTGTGTTACTGACTGTATCTCCACTGATGTTAATCCAGTTCCCTCACACTGTCGCTCAATAACCCCTCTCCCCCAGCACCCTGTGTTACTGACTGTATCTGTACTGATGTTAATCCTGCTCCCTCACACTGTCACTCAGTAACCCCTCTCCCCCTGCACCCTGTGTTACTGACTGTATCTGTACTGATGTTAATCCAGCTCCCTCACACTCTCATTCAGTAACCTCTCTCCCCCAGCACACTGTGTTACTGACTGTATCTGTACTGCTGTAAATCCAGCTCCCTCACACTCTCATTCAGTAACCTCTCTCCCCCAGCACACTGTGTTACTGACTGTATCTGTACTGATGTTAATCCTGCTCCCTCACACTGTCACTCAGTAACCCCTCTCCCCCAGCACCCTGTGTTACTGACTGTATCTCTACTGATGTTAATCCAGCTCCCTCACACTGTCACTCAGGAACCCCTCTCCCCCCAGCATCCTGTGTTCCTGACTGTATCTGTACTGATGTTAATCCAGCAACCTCAGACTGTCACTCTGTAACCCCTCTCCCCCAGCACACTGTGTTACTGACTGTATCTCTACTGATGTTAATCCAGCTCCCTCACACTGTCACTCAGTAACCTCTCTCCCCCAGCACCCTGTGTTACTGACTGTATCTCTACTGATGTTAATCCAGCTCCCTCACACTGTCACTCAGTAACCTCTCTCCCCCAGCATCCTGTGTTACTGACTGTATCTGTACTGATGTTAATCCAGCTCCCTCACACTGTCACTCAGTAACCCCTCTCCCCCAGCACCCTGTGTTACTGACTGTATCTGTACTGATGTTAATCCAGCTCCCCGACACTGTCACTCAGTAACCCCTCTCCCCCAGCACCCTGTGTTACTGACTGTATCTGTACTGATGTTAATCCAGCTCCCTCACACTCTCATTCAGTAACCTCTCTCCCCCAGCACACTGTGTTACTGACTGTATCTGTACTGATGTAAATCCAGCTCCCTCACACTGTCACTCAGTCACCCCTCTCCCCCAGCACCCTGTGTTTCTGACTGTATCTGTACTGATGTTAATCCAGCTTCCTCACACTGTCACTCAGTAACCCCTCTCCCCCAGCACCCTGTGTTACTGACTGTATCTGTCCAGGTGTTAATCCAGCTCCCTCACACTGTCACTCTGTAACCCCTCTCACCCCAGCACCCTGTGTTACTGACTGTATCTAGACTGATGTTAATCCAGCTCCCTCACACTGTCACTCAGTAACCCGTCTCCCCCAGCACCCTGTGTTACTGACTGTATCTGTACTGATGATAATCCAGCTCCCTCACACTGTCACTCAGTAACCCCTCTCCCCCAGCACCCTGTGTTACTGACTGTATCTCTACTGATGTTAATCCAGCTCCCTCACACTGTCACTCAGTAACCCCTCTCCCCCAGCACCCTTTCTTACTGACTGTATCTGTACTGATGTTAATCCAGCTCCCTCACACTGTCACTCAGTTATCCCTCTCCCCCAGCACCCTGTGTTACTGACTGTATCTCTACTGATGTTAATCCAGCTCCCTCACACTGTCACTCAGTAACCCCTCTCCCCCAGCACCCTGTGTTACTGACTGTATCTCTACTGATGTTAATCCAGCTCCCTCACACTGTCACTCAGTAACCCCTCTCCCCCAGCACCCTGTGTTACTGACTGTATCTGTACTGATGTTAATCCAGCTCCCTCACATTCTCATTCAGTAACCTCTCTCCCCCAGCACACTGTGTTACTGACTGTATCTGTACTGATGTAAATCCAGCTCCCTCACACTCTCATTCAGTAACCTCTCTCCCCCAGCACACTGTGTTACTGACTGTATCTGTACTGATGTAAATCCAGCTCCCTCACACTGTCACTCAGTAACCCCTCTCCCCAGCACCCTGTGTTACTGACTGTATCTGTACTGATGTTAATCCAGCTCCCTCACACTATCACTCAGTAACCCCTCTCCCCCAGCTCCCTGTGTTACTGACTGTATCGGTACTGATGTTAATCCAGCTCCCTCACACTGTCACTCAGTAACCCCTCTCCCCCAGCTCCCTGTGTTACTGACTGTATCTCTACTGATGTTAATCCAGCTCTCTCACACTGTCACTCAGTAACCCCTCTCCCCCAGCACCCTGTGTTACTGACTGTATCTGTACTGATGTTAATCCAGCTCCCTCACACTGTCACTCAGTAACCCCTCTCCCCCAGCACCCTGTGTTACTGACTGTATCTGTACTGATGTTATTCCAGCTCCCTCACACTCTCATTTAGTAACCTCTCTCCCCCAGCACATGTGTTACTGACTGTATCTGTACTGATGTAAATCCAGCTCCCTCACACTGTCACTCAGTAACCCCTCTCCCCCAGCACCCTGTGTTACTGACTGTATCTGTACTGATGTTATTCCAGCTCCCTCACACTCTCATTCAGTAACCTCTCTCCCCCAGCACACTGTGTTACTGACTGTATCTGTACTGATGTTAATCCAGCTCCCTCACACTGTCACTCAGTAACCCCTCTTCCCCAGCACCCTGTGTTACTGACTGTATCTGTACTGATGTTAATCCAGCTCCCTCACACTGTCACTCAGTAACCCCTCTCCCCCAGCACCCTGTGTTACTGACTGTATCTGTACTGATGTTAATCCAGCTCCCTCACACTGTCACAAAGTAACCCCTCTCCCACAGCTCCCTGTGTTACTGACTGTATCTCTACTGATGTTAATCCAGCTCCCTCACACTGTCACTCAGGAACCCCTCTCCCCCAGCACCCTGTGTTACTGACTGTATCTCTACTGATGCTAATCCAGCTCCCTCTCCTGTCACTCAGTAACACCTCTCCCCCAGCACCCTGTGTTACTGACTGTATCTCTACTGATGTTAATCCAGCTCCCTCACACTGTCACTCAGTAACCCCTCTCCCCCCAGCACCCTATGTTACTGACTGTATCTGTACTGATGTTAATCCAGCTCCCTCACACTGTCACTCAGGAACCCCTCTCCCCCCAGCACCCTGTGTTACTGACTGTATCTGTACTGATGTTATTCCAGCACCCTCAGACTGTCACTCTGTAACCCCTATTCCCCAGCACACTGTGTTACTGACTGTATCTGTACTGATGTTAATCCAGTTCCCTCACACTCTCACTCAGTAACCTCTCTCCCCCAGCACACTGTGTTACTGACTGTATCACTCCTGATGTTAATCCAGCTCCCTCACACTGTCACTCAGTAACCTCTCTCCCCCAGCACCCTGTGTTACTACTGTATCTGTACTAATAGTTTAAGGGCTGCGGAAAGGCACTTCGAGGGGGATCTGCACACTGAGGTAATATGGGCTGAGGTTAGAAATAGGAAAGGAGCGGTCACATTGTTAGGAGTTTACTATAGGCCCCCAAATAGTAATAGCGATGTGGCGGAAGAAATTGCTAAGCAGATTATGGATAGGTGTGGGGGTCACAGGGTAGTTGTCATGGAGGACTTTAACTTTCCAAATCTTGATTTGAACCTTTGTAGGTCAAATAGTTCGGATGGGGCAGTTTTTGTGCAGTGTGTGCAGGAGGGTTTCCTGACACAATATGTGGATAGGCCGACAAGAGGTGAGGCCACATTGGATTTGGTACTGGGAAATGAACCGGGCCAAGTGTTAGATTTGGTTGTGGGAGAGCACTTTGGAGATAATGACCACAATTCGGTGTCTTTTGTTATTGCAATGGAGACGGATAGGGCCGTACGGCAGGGCAAGGTTTACAATTGGGGGAGAGGTAATTATGATGCGATAAGGGAATAATTAGGGGGCATAAGTTGGGAACAGAAACTGTCAGAGAAAGGAACTCATGAAAAGTGGAACTTTTTCAAGGAACATATACTGGATGTCCTTGATAGGTATGTCCCTGTCAGGCAGGGAGGAAATGGCCGAGTGAGGGAACCATGGTTCACAAAAGAGGTGGAATGTCTTGTGAAAAGGAAGAGGGAAGCTTATGTAGGGATGAGGAAACAAGGTTCAGATGGCTCGATTGAGGGTTACAAGTTAGCAAGGAATGAGCTGGAAAAGGGGCTTAGGAGAGCTAGGAGGGGTCACGAGAAGTCCTTGGTGGGTCGGATCAAGGAAAACCCCAAGGCTTTTTACTCTTATGTGAGGAATAAAAGAATGACCAGGGTGAGGTTAGGGCCGGTCAAGGACAGTAGTGGGAACTTGTGTATGGAGTCAGTAGAGATAGGCGAGGTGATGAATGAATACTTTTCTTCAGTGTTCAGCAAGGAGAGGGGCCATGTTTTTGAGGAAGAGAAGGTGTTACAGGCTTATAGGCTGGAGGAAATAGATGTTCGGAGGGAGGATGTCCTGGCAGTTTTGAATAAACTGAAGGTCGATAAGTCCCCTGGGCCTGATGAAATGTATCCTAGGATTCTTTGGGAGGCAAGGGATGAAATTGCAGAGCCTTTGGCTTTGATCTTTGGGTCCTCGCTGTCCACAGGGATGGTGCCAGAGGACTGGAGAATGGCGAATGTTGTTCCTCTGTTTAAGAAAGGGAATAGAAATGACCCTGGTAATTATAGACCGGTTAGTCTTACTTCGGTGGTTGGTAAATTGATGGAAAAGGTCCTTAGAGATGGGATTTACGACCATTTAGAAAGATGCGGACTAATCCGGGATAGTCAGCACGGATTCGTGAAGGGCAAGTCGTGCCTCACAAATTTGATCGAATTTTTTGAGGAGGTAACTAAGTGTGTTGATGAAGGTAGGGCAGTTGATGTCATATACATGGATTTTAGTAAGGCGTTTGATAAGGTCCCCCATGGTCGGTTTATGATGAAAGTGAGGAGGTGTGGGATAGAGGGAAAGTTGGCCGATTGGATAGGTAACTGGCTGTCTGATTGAAGACAGAGGGTGGTGGTGGATGGAAAATTTTCGGATTGGAGGCAGGTTGCTAGCGGAGTGCCGCAGGGATCAGTGCTTGGTCCTCTGCTCTTTGTGATTTTTATTAATGACCTAGAGGAGGGGGCTGAAGGGTGGATCAGTAAATTTGCTGATGACACCAAGATTGGTGGAGTAGTGGATGACGTGGAGGGCCGTTGTAGGCTGCAAAGAGACATAGATAGGATGCAAAGCTGGGCTGAAAAATGGCAAATGGAGTTTAACCCTGATAAATGTGAGGTGATTCATTTTGGTAGGACTAATTTAAATGTGGATTACAGGGTCAAAGGTAGGGTTCTGAAGACTGTGGAGGAACAGAGAGATCTTGGGGTTCATATCCACAGATCTCTAAAGGTTGCCACTCAAGTGGATAGAGCTGTGAAGAAGGCCTATAGTGTGTTAGCTTTTATTAACAGGGGGTTGGAGTTTAAGAGCCGTGGGGTTATGCTGCAACTGTACAGGACCTTGGTGAGACCACATTTGGAATATTGTGTGCAGTTCTGGTCACCTCACTATAAGAAGGATGTGGAAGCGCTGGAAAGAGTGCAGAGGAGATTTACCAGGATGCTGCCTGGTTTGGAGGGTAGGTCTTATGAGGAATGGTTGAGGGAGCTAGGGCTGTTCTCTCTGGAGCGGAGGAGGCTGAGGGGAGACTTAATCGAGGTTTATAAAATGATGAAGGGGATAGATAGAGTGAACGTTCAAAGCCTATTTCCTCGGGTGGATGGAGCTATTACAAGGGGGCATAACTATAGGGTTCGTGGTGGCAGATACAGGAAGGATATCAGAGGTAGGTTCTTTATGCAGAGAGTGGTTGGGGTGTGGAATGGACTGCCTGCAGTGATAGTGGAGTCAGACACTTTAGGAATATTTAAGCGGTTATTGGATAGGCACTGGAGCACACCAGGATGATAGGGAGTGGGATAGCTTGATCTTGGTTTCAGATAAAGCTCGGCACAACGTTGTGGGCCGAAGGGCCTGTTCTGTGCTGTACTGTTCTATGTTCTCATGTTAATCCAGTTCCCTCACACTGTCACTCAGTAACCCCTCTCCCCCCAGCACCCTGTGTTACTGACTGTATCTGTACTGATGTTAATCCAGCTCCCTCACACTGTCACTCAGTACCCCCTCTCCCCCCAGCACCCTGTGTTACTGACTGTATCGGTACTGATGTTAATCCAGCTCCCTCACACTGTCACTCAGTAACCCCTCTCCCCCAGCACCCTGTGTTACTGACTGTGTCTCTCTTGATATTAATCCAGCTCCCTCACACTGTCACTCAGTAACCCCTCTCCCCCCAGCACCCTGTGTTACTGACTGTATCTGTACTGATGTTAATCCAGCTCCCACACACTGTCACTCAGTAACCCCTCTCCCCCAGCACCCTGTGTTACTGACTGTATCTGTACTGATGTTAATCCAGCTCCCTCACACTCTCACTCAGTAACCCCTCTCCCCCAGCACCCTGTGTTACTGACTGTATCTGTACTGATGTTAATCCAGCTCTCTCACACTGTCACTCAGTCACCCGTCTCCCCCAGCACCCTGTGTTACTGACTGTATCTGTACTGATGTTAATCCAGCTCCCTCACACTGTCATTCAGAAACCCCTCTCCCCCAGCATTATAAGAAAGATGTGGAAGCGTTGGAAAGGGTGCAGAGGAGATTTACTAGGATGTTGCCTGGTATGGTGGGAAGGTCTTATGAGGAAAGGCTGAGGGACTTGAGGCTGTTTTCGTCAGAGAGAAGAAGGTTAAGAGGTGACTTAATACAGGCATACAAGATGATCAGAGGATTAGATAGGGTGGATAGTGAGAGCCTTTTTCCTTGGATGGTGATGGCTAACACGAGGGGACATAGCTTTAAATTGAGGGGTGAGAGATATAGGACAGATGTTAGAGGTAGGTTCTTTACTCAGAGAGTAGTAAGGGCGTGGAATGCCCTGCCTGCAGCAGTAGTGGACTCGTCAACATTAAGACCATTCAAGTGGTTATTGGATAAACATATGGATGATATTGGAATCTGTAGGTTAGAGGGGCTTTAGATTGGTTTCACTGGTCGGCGCAACATCGAGGGCCGAAGGGCCTGTACTGCGTTGTAATGTTCTATGTTCTATGTTCATCCCCTTCTCCAGCCTGTTACACAGGAACAGGAGGAGGCCATTCAGCCCCTTCTCCAGCCTGTTACACAGGAACAGGAGGAGGCCATTCAGCCCCTTCTCCAGCCTGTTACATAGGAACAGGAGGGGGCCCCATTCAGCCCCTTCTCCAGCCTGTTACACAGGAACAGGAGGAGGCCATTCAGCCCCTTCTCCAGCCTGTTACACAGGAACAGGAGGAGGCCATTCAGCCCCTTCTCCAGCCTGTTACACAGGAAGAGGAGTAGGCTATTCAGCCCCTTCCCCAGTCTGTTGCACAGGAACAGGAGGAGGCTATTCAGCCCCTTCTCCAGTCTGTTACACAGGAACAGGAGGAGGCCCCATTCAGCCACTTCTCCAGCCTGTTACACAGGAACAGGAGGAGGCCCCATTCAGCCCCTTCTCCAGGCTGTTACACAGGAACAGGAGGAGGCCATTCAGCCCCTTCTCCAGCCTGTTACACAGGAACAGGAGGAGGCCATTCAGCCCCTTCTCCAGCCTGTTACACAGGAACAGGAGGAGGCCATTCAGCCCCTTCTCCAGCCTGTTACACAGGAACAGGAGGAGGCCATTCAGCCCCTTCTCCAGCCTGTTACACAGGAACAGGAGGAGGCTATTCAGCCCCTTCCCCAGTCTGTTGCACAGGAACAGGAGGAGGCCCCATTCAGCCCCTTCTCCAGTCTGTTACACAGGAACAGGAGGAGGCCCCATTCAGCCACTTCTCCAGCCTGTTACACAGGCACACACACACTGACACACACACACAGTGATACACACTGACACACACACACAGTGACACACACTGACACACAAACAGTGATACACACTCACACACACACACACACAGTGACACTGTCCCTCACACACGCAGTGATACACACTGACACACACACACACAGTGATACACACTGACCCACACACACACACAGTGATACACACTGACACACACACACAGTGATACACACTGACACACACAGTGATACGCACTGGCACACACACACACACACACACACACACACACAGTGATACACACTGACACACACACAGTGATACACACTGACACACACACAGTGATACACACTGACACACACACAGTGATACACATTGACACACACACAGTGATACACATTGACACATACACACACACACAGTGATACACACTGACACACACACAGTGATACACATTGACACATACACACACACACAGTGATACACACTGACACACACACACACACAGTGATACACACTGACACACACACACAGTGATTCACACTGACACACACAGTGATACGCACTGGCACACACACACACACACACAGTGATACACACTGACACACACAGTGATACACATTGACACACACACAGTGATGCACACTGACACACACACTGACACACACAGTGATACACACTGACACACACACACAGTGATACACACTGACACACACACACTCAGTGACACACACACAGTGATACACACAGTGATACACACTGACACACACAAACACACACTTATACACAGCTACACACACACACACACAAACAGTGATGCAACACTGACCCACACAAACACAGTGATACACACTGACACACACACACACACAGTGAAGCACACTGACACACAGTGATACACAGTGACCCACACACACACACACACAGTGATACACACTGACCCACACACACAGTGATACAGACTGAACAACACACACACACAGTGATACACACTGACCCACACACACACACACACACAGTGATACACACTGACACACACACAGTGATACACACTGACACACACACACAGTGATGCACACTGACACACACAAAGTGATACACACTGACACACAGTGATACACAGTGACCCACACACACACACACACATAGTGATACACACTGACCCACACACACACAGTGATACAGACTGAACAACACACACACACAGTGATACACACTGACCCACACACACACAGTGATACACACTGACCCACACACACACAGTGATACACACTGAACAACACACACACACTGTTGCACACCTAAACACACCCACACACACACACACAGTGATGCACACTGACCCACAGAAACACAGTGACAAAAAAACTGACCCACACACACACGTTGACACGCACACAGTGATACACACTGACCCACATCCACATAGACACAGTGATACACACTGATCCACACACACAGTGATACACACTGACACACACACAGTGATACACACTGACACACACACACACACAGTGATACACACTTACACATACACACAAAGTGACACACACTGACCCACACACACACAGTGATACACGCTGACACACACACACACAGTGAAACACACTGACACACACACACAGTGATACACACTGACACACACACAGTGACACACACTAACCCACACACACACAGTGATACACGCTGACACACACACACAGTGATACACACTGACACACACACAGTGAAACACACTGACCCACACACATTGTGATACACACTGACACACACACACACAGTGATACACACTGACACACACATACACACACACAGTGATACACACTGACACACACACACACACACAGTGACACACACTGACACACACACAGTGATACACACTGACACACACACACACACAGTGACACTGTCCCTCACACACGCAGTGATACACCCTGACACACACACACACAGTGATACACACTGAACCACACACACACACAGTGATACACACTGACACACACACACAGTGACACACACTGACACACACAGTGATACGCACTGGCACACACACACACACACACAGTGATACACACTGACACACACACAGTGATACACACTGACACATACACAGTGACACACACTGACCCACACACATAGTGATACACACTGATACACACACACACAGTGATACACACTGACACACACACAGTGACACACACTGACGCACACACAGTGATACACACTGACACACACACACACAGTGATACACACTTACACATACACACAAAGTGACACACACTGACCCACACACACACAGTGATACACGCTGACACACACACACACAGTGATACACACTGACACACACACACAGTGATACACACTGACACACACACAGTGACACACACTAACCCACACACACACACACACAGTGATACACACTGACACACACACAGTGAAACACACTGACCCACACACATAGTGATACACACTGACACACACACACACAGTGATACACACTGACACACACATACACACACAGTGATACACACTGACACACACACAGTGACACACACTGACCCACACACACAGTGATACACACTGACACACACACACAGTGATACACACTGACACACACACACAGTGACACACACTGACACACACACAGTGATACACACTGACACACACACACACACAGTGACACTGTCCCTCACACACGCAGTGATACACCCTGACACACACACACACACAGTGATACACACTGACCCACACACACACACAGTGATACACACTGACACACACACACAGTGACACACACTGACACACACAGTGATACGCACTGGCACACACACACACACACACACACACAGTGATACACACTGACACACACACAGTGATACACACTGACACACACACAGTGACACACACTGACCCACACACACAGTGATACACACTGATACACACACACACAGTGATACACACTGACACACACACACACACAGTGATACACACTGACACACACACAGTGACACACACTGACCCACACACACAGTGATACACACTGACACACACACAAACACACAGTGATACACACTGACACACACACACACAGTGACACACACACAGTGATACACACTGACACACACACACACACACACACAGTGACACTGTCCCTCACACGCAGTGATACACACTGACACTCACACACACACACAGTGATACACACTGACCCACACACACACACAGTGATACACATTGACACACACACACACACACACACACACACACACACAGTGATACACACTGACACACACACACACACAGTGATACACACTGACACACGCACACACAGTGTACACACTGACACACACAGTGATACGCACTGGCACACACACACACACACAGTGATACACACTGACACACACACAGTGATACACATTGACACACACACAGTGATACACATTGACACATACACACACACACAGTGATACACACTGACACACACACACACACACAGTGATACACACTGACACACACACACACACACCCAGTGACACACACAGTGATACACACTGACACACACACAGTGATACATACTGACACACACATTGACACACACTGACCCACACACACACACACAGTGATGCACACTGACACACACACTCACACACAAAGTTACACACACACATTGATACACACTGACACACACACACACACACACAGTTACACTGTCGCTCACACACGCAGTGATACACACTGACACACACACACACACACACACACAGTGATACACACTGACACACACAGTGACACGCACTGACACACACACACGCACAGTGATACACACTGACCGACACACACACACACAAAGTTACACACACACATTGATACACACTGACACACACACACACACACAGTGATGCACACTGACACACACACTCACACACAAAGTTACACACACACATTGATACACACTGACACACACACACACACACACAGTGATACACACTGACACACACAGTGACACGCACTGACACACACACACGCACAGTGATACACACTGACCGACACACACACACACACAGTGATGCACACTGACACGCACACTCACACACAAAGTGACACACACACATTGATGCACACTGACACACACACACACAGTGACACTGTCGCTCACACACGCAGTGATACACACTGACACACACACACACACGCAGTGATACACACTGACACACACACACACACACGCAGTGATACACACTGACACACACACACACACACAGTGATACACACTGACACACACACACACGCCCAGTGATACACAATGACACACACACACACACACACAGTGACACACACTGACCCACACACACAGTGATACACACTGACACACACACACAGTGATACACACTGACACACACACACTCAGTGACACACAGTGATACACACTGACCCACACACTCAGTGACACACAGTGACACACACACAGTGATACACACTGACACACACACACTCAGTGATACACACTGAACCATACACACACACAGTGATGCACACTGACACACACAGTGATGCACACTGACACACACACTCACACACACAGTGATACACACTGACACACACACACTCAGTGACACACACACAGTGATACACACTGAGACACACACACACACACAGTGATACACACTGACACATACACACACAGTGACACACACTGACCCACACACACACAGTGACACACACTGACCCACACACACACAGTGATACATACTGACACACACACAAAGTGATACACACTGACACACACACACAGTGATACACACTGACACACACACACACAGTGATACACACTGACACACACACAGTGAAACACACTAACCCACACACACACACACACCCAGAGATACACACTGACACACACACAGTGAAACACACTGACCCACACACATAGTGATACACACTGACACACACACACACAGTGATACACACTGACACACACACAGTGACACACACTGACCCACACACGCAGTGATACACACTGACACACACACACACAGTGATACACACTGACACATACACACAGTGACACACACTGACACACACACAGTGATACACACTGACACACACACACACACATACAGTGACACTGTCCCTCACACACGCAGTGATACACACTGACACACACACACAGTGATACACACTGACACACACACACACACAGTGATACACACTGACACACACACACAGTGACACACACTGACACACACAGTGATACGCACTGGCACACACACACACACACAGTGATACACACTGACACACACACAGTGATACACACTGACACACACACACAGTGACACACTCTAACCCACACACACACACACACACACAGTGATACACACTGACACACACACAGTGAAACACACTGACCCACACACAGGGCGATACACACTGACACACACACACACAGCGATACACACTGACACACACACACACACACGCAGCGATACACACTGACACACACACACACACACAGTGATACACACTGACACACACACACACACACAGTGATACACAGTGACACACACACAGTGACACACACTGACCCACACACACAGTGATACACACTGACACACACACAGTGATACACACTGACACACACACACAGTGACACACACTGACACACACACAGTGATACACACTGACACACACACACACAGTGACACTGTCCCTCACACACGCAGTGATACACACTGACACACACACACACAGTGATACACACTGACCCCCACACACACACACACAGTGATACACACTGACACACACACACAGTGATACACACTGACACACACACACAGTGATACACACTGTCACACACACTGATACGCACTGGCACACACACACACAGTGATACACATTGACACAGACACAGTGATACAAATTGACACATACACACACAGTGATACACACTGACACACACACAGTGATACACATTGACACGTACACACACACACACAGTGATACACATTGACACACTCAGTGATACGCACTGACACACACACACACACAGTGATACACAGTGACACACACACACAGTGACACACACTGACACACACACAGTGATACATACTGACACACACACACACACACAGTGACACTGTCCCTCACACACGCAGTGATACACACTGACCCACACACACACACAGTGATACACACTGACACACACACACAGTGATACACACTGACACACACACACAGTGATACACACTGACACACACAGTGACACACACTGACCCACACGCACTCAGTGATACACACTGAACCATACACACACACAGTGATGCACACTGACACACACACTCACACACACAGTGATACACACTGACACACACACACACAGTGATACACACTGACACACACACACTCAGTGACACACACACGGTGATACACACTGAGACACACACACACAGTGATACACACAGACACACAGTGACACACACTGACCCACACACACACAGTGATACACACTGACCCACACACACACACAGTGATGCACACTGACACACACACTCACACACACAGTGACACCCACTGACACACACATCGACACTGACCCTCACACACACTGATACACACACAGTGACACACACTGAGACACACACACACTCACAAAAACACACAGTGATACACACTGACACACACTCACACACACAGTGACACACACTGACATGCACACACACAGTGAGACACACTGACATACACACACAGTGATACACACTGACACACACACACAGTGAGACACACTGATACACACACACAGTGACACACACTAACACACACACACACACACACAGTGACACTGTCCCTCACACACGCAGTGATACACACTGACACACACACACACACAGTGATACACACTGACCCACACACACACACAGTGATACACACTGACACACACAGTGATACACACTGACACACACAGTGACACACACTGACCCACACGCACTCAGTGATACACACTGAACCATACACACACACAGTGATGCACACTGACACACACACTCACACACACAGTGATACACACTCACACACACACACAGTGATACACACTGACACACACACACTCAGTGACACACACACAGTGATACACACTGAGACACACACACACAGTGATACACACAGACACACAGTGACACACACTGACCCACACACACACAGTGATACACACTGACCCACACACACACACAGTGATGCACACTGACACACACACTCACACACACAGTGACACCCACTGACAGACACATCGACACTGACCCTCACAAACACTGATACACACACACACACAGTGACACACACTGAGACACACACACACTCACAAAAACACACAGTGATACACACTGACACACACTCACACACACAGTGACACACACTGACATGCACACACACAGTGAGACACACTGACACACACACACAGTGACACACACTGACACACACACACAGTGAGACACACTGATACACACACACAGTGAGACACACTGACACACACACACACACACACAGTGAGACACACTGACACACACACACAGTGATACACACTGACACACACACACAGTGACACACACTAATACACACACACAGTGATACACACTGACACACACACACACAGTGAGACACACTGACACACACACAGTGACACACACTGACCCACACACACACACAGTGATACACACTGACACACACACAGTGACACACACTGATACACGCACACAGGGAGACACACTGACACACACACACAGTGATACACACTGACACACACACAGTGACACACACTGATACACGCACACAGTGAGACACACTGACACACACACAGTGACACACACTGATACACACACACAGTGATACACACTGACACCCACTCACACACACAGTGACACACACTGACACGCACACACACAGTGAGACACACTGACACACACACAGTGATACACACTGACACACAGTGTTACACACTGACCCACACACACTCAGTGATACACACTGACAGACACACACAGTGACACACACTGACACACACACAGTGATACACACTGACACACACACACACACACAGTGACACTGTCCCTCACACACGCAGTGATACACACTGACACACACACACACAGTGATACACACTGACCCACACACACACACAGTGATGCACACTGACACACACACTCACACACACAGTGATACACACTGACACACACTCACAGTGATACACACTGACACACACACACTCAGTGACACACACACAGTGATACACACTGAGACACACACACACAGTGATACACACAGACACACAATGACACACACTGACCCACACACACACAGTGATACACACTGACCCACACACACACACACAGTGATGCACACTGACACACACTCACACACACAGTGACACACACTGACACACACATCGACACTGACCCTCACACACACTGATGCACACACACACTGACAAAAACACACAGTGATACACACTGACACACACTCACACACACAGTGACACACACTGACATGCACACACACAGTGAGACACACTGACACACACACACACACAGTGACACACACTGACCCACACACACAGTGATACACACTGACCCACACACACACACACAGTGAGACACACTGATACACACACAGTGATACACACTGACACACACTCACACACACAGTGACACACACTGACACGCACACACACAGTGAGACACACTGACACACACACAGTGACACACACTGTTACATGCACACACAGTGATACACACTGACACACACACACTCAGTGAGACACACACACAGTGGCACACACTGACACGCACACACACAGTGAGACACACTGACACACACACACAGTGACACACACTGACACACACACACAGTGAGACACACACACAGTGGCACACACTGACATACACACAGTGACACACACTGACTCACACACAGTGATACACACTGACACACACACACAGTGACACACACTGACTCACACACACACACAGTGATACACACTGACACACACAGTGACACACACTGACTCACACACACACACACAGTGATACACACTGACACACACACAGTGACACACACACACACACAGTGACACACAGTGACACACACATGGACACTGACCCACACACACTCACACACAGTGACACACACTGACATGCACACACACAGTGAGACACACTGACATACACACACAGTGATACACACTGACACACACACACAGTGAGACACACTGATACACACACACACAGTGACACACACTGACACACACACACACACACACACAGTGACACGGTCCCTCACACACGCAGTGATACACACTGACACACACACACACACAGTGATACACACTGACCCACACACACACACAGTGATACACACTGACACACACAGTGACACACACTGACCCACACGCACTCAGTGATACACACTGAACCATACGCACACAGTGATGCACACTGACACACACACTCACACACACATTGATACACACTGACACACACACACAGTGATACACACTGACACACACACTCAGTGACACACACACAGTGATACACACTGAGACACACACACACAGTGATACACACAGACACACAGTGACACACACTGACCCACACACACACAGTGATACACACTGACACACACAGTGACACACACTGACTCACACACACACACACAGTGATACACACTGACACACACACAGTGACACACACACACACACAGTGACACACAGTGACACACACATGGACACTGACCCACACACACTCACACACAGTGACACACACTGACATGCACACACACAGTGAGACACACTGACATACACACACAGTGATACACACTGACACACACACACAGTGAGACACACTGATACACACACACAGTGACACACACTGACACACACACACACACACACACACAGTGACACTGTCCCTCACACACGCAGTGATACACACTGACACACACACACACACAGTGATACACACTGACCCACACACACACACAGTGATACACACTGACACACACAGTGATACACACTGACACACACAGTGACACACACTGACCCACACGCACTCAGTGATACACACTGAACCATACACACACACAGTGATGCACACTGACACACACACTCACACACACAGTGATACACACTCACACACACACACAGTGATACACACTGACACACACACACTCAGTGACACACACACAGTGATACACACTGAGACACACACACACAGTGATACACACAGACACACAGTGACACACACTGACCCACACACACACAGTGATACACACTGACCCACACACACACACAGTGATGCACACTGACACACACACTCACACACACAGTGACACCCACTGACAGACACATCGACACTGACCCTCACAAACACTGATACACACACACACACAGTGACACACACTGAGACACACACACACTCACAAAAACACACAGTGATACACACTGACACACACTCACACACACAGTGACACACACTGACATGCACACACACAGTGAGACACACTGACACACACACACAGTGACACACACTGACACACACACACAGTGAGACACACTGATACACACACACAGTGAGACACACTGACACACACACACACACACACACACAGTGAGACACACTGACACACACACACAGTGATACACACTGACACACACACACAGTGACACACACTAATACACACACACAGTGATACACACTGACACACACACACACAGTGAGACACACTGACACACACACAGTGACACACACTGACCCACACACACACACAGTGATACACACTGACACACACACAGTGACACACACTGATACACGCACACAGGGAGACACACTGACACACACACACAGTGATACACACTGACACACACACAGTGACACACACTGATACACGCACACAGTGAGACACACTGACACACACACAGTGACACACACTGATACACACACACAGTGATACACACTGACACACACTCACACACACAGTGACACACACTGACACGCACACACACAGTGAGACACACTGACACACACACAGTGATACACACTGACACACAGTGTTACACACTGACCCACACACACTCAGTGATACACACTGACAGACACACACAGTGACACACACTGACACACACACAGTGATACACACTGACACACACACACACACACAGTGACACTGTCCCTCACACACGCAGTGATACACACTGACACACACACACACAGTGATACACACTGACCCACACACACACACAGTGATGCACACTGACACACACACTCACACACACAGTGATACACACTGACACACACTCACAGTGATACACACTGACACACACACACTCAGTGACACACACACAGTGATACACACTGAGACACACACACACAGTGATACACACAGACACACAATGACACACACTGACCCACACACACACAGTGATACACACTGACCCACACACACACACACAGTGATGCACACTGACACACACTCACACACACAGTGACACACACTGACACACACATCGACACTGACCCTCACACACACTGATGCACACACACACTGACAAAAACACACAGTGATACACACTGACACACACTCACACACACAGTGACACACACTGACATGCACACACACAGTGAGACACACTGACACACACACACACACAGTGACACACACTGACCCACACACACAGTGATACACACTGACCCACACACACACACACAGTGAGACACACTGATACACACACAGTGATACACACTGACACACACTCACACACACAGTGACACACACTGACACGCACACACACAGTGAGACACACTGACACACACACAGTGACACACACTGTTACATGCACACACAGTGATACACACTGACACACACACACTCAGTGAGACACACACACAGTGGCACACACTGACACGCACACACACAGTGAGACACACTGACACACACACACAGTGACACACACTGACACACACAGTGAGACACACACACAGTGGCACACACTGACATACACACAGTGACACACACTGACTCACACACAGTGATACACACTGACACACACACACAGTGACACACACTGACTCACACACACACACAGTGATACACACTGACACACACAGTGACACACACTGACTCACACACACACACACAGTGATACACACTGACACACACACAGTGACACACACACACACACAGTGACACACAGTGACACACACATGGACACTGACCCACACACACTCACACACAGTGACACACACTGACATGCACACACACAGTGAGACACACTGACATACACACACAGTGATACACACTGACACACACACACAGTGAGACACACTGATACACACACACAGTGACACACACTGACACACACACACACACACACACAGTGACACGGTCCCTCACACACGCAGTGATACACACTGACACACACACACACACAGTGATACACACTGACCCACACACACACACAGTGATACACACTGACACACACAGTGACACACACTGACCCACACGCACTCAGTGATACACACTGAACCATACGCACACAGTGATGCACACTGACACACACACTCACACACACATTGATACACACTGACACACACACACAGTGATACACACTGACACACACACTCAGTGACACACACACAGTGATACACACTGAGACACACACACAGTGATACACACAGACACACAGTGACACACACTGACCCACACACACACAGTGATACACACTGACACACACAGTGACACACACTGACTCACACACACACACACAGTGATACACACTGACACACACACAGTGACACACACACACACACAGTGACACACAGTGACACACACATGGACACTGACCCACACACACTCACACACAGTGACACACACTGACATGCACACACACAGTGAGACACACTGACATACACACACAGTGATACACACTGACACACACACACAGTGAGACACACTGATACACACACACAGTGACACACACTGACACACACACACACACACACACACAGTGACACTGTCCCTCACACACGCAGTGATACACACTGACACACACACACACACAGTGATACACACTGACCCACACACACACACAGTGATACACACTGACACACACACACAGTGATACACACTGACACACACAGTGACACACACTGACCCACACGCACTCAGTGATACACACTGAACCATACACACACACAGTGATGCACACTGACACACACACTCACACACACAGTGATACACACTGACACACACACACAGTGATACACACTGACACACACACACTCAGTGACACACACACGGTGATACACACTGAGACACACACACACAGTGATACACACAGACACACAGTGACACACACTGACCCACACACACACAGTGATACACACTGACCCACACACACACACAGTGATGCACACTGACACACACACTCACACACACAGTGACACCCACTGACACACACATCGACACTGACCCTCACACACACTGATACACACACACATACAGTGACACACACTGAGACACACACACACTCACAAAAACACACAGTGATACACACTGACACACACTCACACACACAGTGACACACACTGACATGCACACACACAGTGAGACACACTGACATACACACACAGTGATACACACTGACACACACACACAGTGAGACACACTGATACACAGTGACACACACTAACACACACACACACACACACACACAGTGACACTGTCCCTCACACACGCAGTGATACACACTGACACACACACACACACAGTGATACACACTGACCCACACACACACACAGTGATACACACTGACACACACACACAGTGATACACACTGACACACACAGTGACACACACTGACCCACACGCACTCAGTGATACACACTGAACCATACACACACACAGTGATGCACACTGACACACACACTCACACACACAGTGATACACACTGACACACACACACAGTGATACACACTGACACACACACACTCAGTGACACACACACAGTGATACACACTGAGACACACACACACAGTGATACACACAGACACACAGTGACACACACTGACCCACACACACACAGTGATACACACTGACCCACACACACACACAGTGATGCACACTGACACACACACTCACACACACAGTGACACCCACTGACAGACACATCGACACTGACCCTCACACACACTGATACACACACACACACACAGTGACACACACTGAGACACACACACACTCACAAAAACACACAGTGATACACACTGACACACACTCACACACACAGTGACACACACTGACATGCACACACACAGTGAGACACACTGACACACACACACAGTGACACACACTGACACACACACACAGTGAGACACACTGATACACACACACAGTGAGACACACTGACACACACACACACAGTGAGACACACTGACACATACACAGTGACACACACTGACCCACACACACTCACAGTGATACACACTGACACACACACAGTGACACACACTGATACACGCACACAGGGAGACACACTGACACACACACACAGTGATACACACTGACACACACACAGTGACACACACTGATACACGCACACAGTGAGACACACTGACACACACACAGTGACACACACTGATACACACACACAGTGATACACACTGACACACACTCACACACACAGTGACACACACTGACACGCACACACACAGTGAGACACACTGACACACACACAGTGATACACACTGACACACAGTGTTACACACTGACCCACACACACTCAGTGATACACACTGACCCACACACACTCAGTGATACACACTGACACACACACACAGTGACACACACTGACACACACACACTGATACGCACTGGCACACACACACACAGTGATACACATTGACACAGACACAGTGATACAAATTGACACATACACACACAGTGATACACACTGACACACACACAGTGATACACATTGACACGTACACACACACACACAGTGATACACATTGACACACTCAGTGATACGCACTGACACACACACACACACAGTGATACACAGTGACACACACACACAGTGACACACACTGACACACACACAGTGATACATACTGACACACACACACACACACAGTGACACTGTCCCTCACACACGCAGTGATACACACTGACCCACACACACACACAGTGATACACACTGACACACACACACAGTGATACACACTGACACACACACACAGTGATACACACTGACACACACAGTGACACACACTGACCCACACGCACTCAGTGATACACACTGAACCATACACACACACAGTGATGCACACTGACACACACACTCACACACACAGTGATACACACTGACACACACACACACAGTGATACACACTGACACACACACACTCAGTGACACACACACGGTGATACACACTGAGACACACACACACAGTGATACACACAGACACACAGTGACACACACTGACCCACACACACACAGTGATACACACTGACCCACACACACACACAGTGATGCACACTGACACACACACTCACACACACAGTGACACCCACTGACACACACATCGACACTGACCCTCACACACACTGATACACACACAGTGACACACACTGAGACACACACACACTCACAAAAACACACAGTGATACACACTGACACACACTCACACACACAGTGACACACACTGACATGCACACACACAGTGAGACACACTGACATACACACACAGTGATACACACTGACACACACACACAGTGAGACACACTGATACACACACACAGTGACACACACTAACACACACACACACACACACAGTGACACTGTCCCTCACACACGCAGTGATACACACTGACACACACACACACACAGTGATACACACTGACCCACACACACACACAGTGATACACACTGACACACACAGTGATACACACTGACACACACAGTGACACACACTGACCCACACGCACTCAGTGATACACACTGAACCATACACACACACAGTGATGCACACTGACACACACACTCACACACACAGTGATACACACTCACACACACACACAGTGATACACACTGACACACACACACTCAGTGACACACACACAGTGATACACACTGAGACACACACACACAGTGATACACACAGACACACAGTGACACACACTGACCCACACACACACAGTGATACACACTGACCCACACACACACACAGTGATGCACACTGACACACACACTCACACACACAGTGACACCCACTGACAGACACATCGACACTGACCCTCACAAACACTGATACACACACACACACAGTGACACACACTGAGACACACACACACTCACAAAAACACACAGTGATACACACTGACACACACTCACACACACAGTGACACACACTGACATGCACACACACAGTGAGACACACTGACACACACACACAGTGACACACACTGACACACACACACAGTGAGACACACTGATACACACACACAGTGAGACACACTGACACACACACACACACACACAGTGAGACACACTGACACACACACACAGTGATACACACTGACACACACACACAGTGACACACACTAATACACACACACAGTGATACACACTGACACACACACACACAGTGAGACACACTGACACACACACAGTGACACACACTGACCCACACACACACACAGTGATACACACTGACACACACACAGTGACACACACTGATACACGCACACAGGGAGACACACTGACACACACACACAGTGATACACACTGACACACACACAGTGACACACACTGATACACGCACACAGTGAGACACACTGACACACACACAGTGACACACACTGATACACACACACAGTGATACACACTGACACCCACTCACACACACAGTGACACACACTGACACGCACACACACAGTGAGACACACTGACACACACACAGTGATACACACTGACACACAGTGTTACACACTGACCCACACACACTCAGTGATACACACTGACAGACACACACAGTGACACACACTGACACACACACAGTGATACACACTGACACACACACACACACACAGTGACACTGTCCCTCACACACGCAGTGATACACACTGACACACACACACACAGTGATACACACTGACCCACACACACACACAGTGATGCACACTGACACACACACTCACACACACAGTGATACACACTGACACACACTCACAGTGATACACACTGACACACACACACTCAGTGACACACACACAGTGATACACACTGAGACACACACACACAGTGATACACACAGACACACAATGACACACACTGACCCACACACACACAGTGATACACACTGACCCACACACACACACACAGTGATGCACACTGACACACACTCACACACACAGTGACACACACTGACACACACATCGACACTGACCCTCACACACACTGATGCACACACACACTGACAAAAACACACAGTGATACACACTGACACACACTCACACACACAGTGACACACACTGACATGCACACACACAGTGAGACACACTGACACACACACACACACAGTGACACACACTGACCCACACACACAGTGATACACACTGACCCACACACACACACACAGTGAGACACACTGATACACACACAGTGATACACACTGACACACACTCACACACACAGTGACACACACTGACACGCACACACACAGTGAGACACACTGACACACACACAGTGACACACACTGTTACATGCACACACAGTGATACACACTGACACACACACACTCAGTGAGACACACACACAGTGGCACACACTGACACGCACACACACAGTGAGACACACTGACACACACACACAGTGACACACACTGACACACACACACAGTGAGACACACACACAGTGGCACACACTGACATACACACAGTGACACACACTGACTCACACACAGTGATACACACTGACACACACACACAGTGACACACACTGACTCACACACACACACAGTGATACACACTGACACACACAGTGACACACACTGACTCACACACACACACACAGTGATACACACTGACACACACACAGTGACACACACACACACACAGTGACACACAGTGACACACACATGGACACTGACCCACACACACTCACACACAGTGACACACACTGACATGCACACACACAGTGAGACACACTGACATACACACACAGTGATACACACTGACACACACACACAGTGAGACACACTGATACACACACACACAGTGACACACACTGACACACACACACACACACACACAGTGACACGGTCCCTCACACACGCAGTGATACACACTGACACACACACACACACAGTGATACACACTGACCCACACACACACACAGTGATACACACTGACACACACAGTGACACACACTGACCCACACGCACTCAGTGATACACACTGAACCATACGCACACAGTGATGCACACTGACACACACACTCACACACACATTGATACACACTGACACACACACACAGTGATACACACTGACACACACACTCAGTGACACACACACAGTGATACACACTGAGACACACACACACAGTGATACACACAGACACACAGTGACACACACTGACCCACACACACACAGTGATACACACTGACACACACAGTGACACACACTGACTCACACACACACACACAGTGATACACACTGACACACACACAGTGACACACACACACACACAGTGACACACAGTGACACACACATGGACACTGACCCACACACACTCACACACAGTGACACACACTGACATGCACACACACAGTGAGACACACTGACATACACACACAGTGATACACACTGACACACACACACAGTGAGACACACTGATACACACACACAGTGACACACACTGACACACACACACACACACACACACAGTGACACTGTCCCTCACACACGCAGTGATACACACTGACACACACACACACACAGTGATACACACTGACCCACACACACACACAGTGATACACACTGACACACACAGTGATACACACTGACACACACAGTGACACACACTGACCCACACGCACTCAGTGATACACACTGAACCATACACACACACAGTGATGCACACTGACACACACACTCACACACACAGTGATACACACTCACACACACACACAGTGATACACACTGACACACACACACTCAGTGACACACACACAGTGATACACACTGAGACACACACACACAGTGATACACACAGACACACAGTGACACACACTGACCCACACACACACAGTGATACACACTGACCCACACACACACACAGTGATGCACACTGACACACACACTCACACACACAGTGACACCCACTGACAGACACATCGACACTGACCCTCACAAACACTGATACACACACACACACAGTGACACACACTGAGACACACACACACTCACAAAAACACACAGTGATACACACTGACACACACTCACACACACAGTGACACACACTGACATGCACACACACAGTGAGACACACTGACACACACACACAGTGACACACACTGACACACACACACAGTGAGACACACTGATACACACACACAGTGAGACACACTGACACACACACACACACACACACACAGTGAGACACACTGACACACACACACAGTGATACACACTGACACACACACACAGTGACACACACTAATACACACACACAGTGATACACACTGACACACACACACACAGTGAGACACACTGACACACACACAGTGACACACACTGACCCACACACACACACAGTGATACACACTGACACACACACAGTGACACACACTGATACACGCACACAGGGAGACACACTGACACACACACACAGTGATACACACTGACACACACACAGTGACACACACTGATACACGCACACAGTGAGACACACTGACACACACACAGTGACACACACTGATACACACACACAGTGATACACACTGACACACACTCACACACACAGTGACACACACTGACACGCACACACACAGTGAGACACACTGACACACACACAGTGATACACACTGACACACAGTGTTACACACTGACCCACACACACTCAGTGATACACACTGACAGACACACACAGTGACACACACTGACACACACACAGTGATACACACTGACACACACACACACACACAGTGACACTGTCCCTCACACACGCAGTGATACACACTGACACACACACACACAGTGATACACACTGACCCACACACACACACAGTGATGCACACTGACACACACACTCACACACACAGTGATACACACTGACACACACTCACAGTGATACACACTGACACACACACACTCAGTGACACACACACAGTGATACACACTGAGACACACACACACAGTGATACACACAGACACACAATGACACACACTGACCCACACACACACAGTGATACACACTGACCCACACACACACACACAGTGATGCACACTGACACACACTCACACACACAGTGACACACACTGACACACACATCGACACTGACCCTCACACACACTGATGCACACACACACTGACAAAAACACACAGTGATACACACTGACACACACTCACACACACAGTGACACACACTGACATGCACACACACAGTGAGACACACTGACACACACACACACACAGTGACACACACTGACCCACACACACAGTGATACACACTGACCCACACACACACACACAGTGAGACACACTGATACACACACAGTGATACACACTGACACACACTCACACACACAGTGACACACACTGACACGCACACACACAGTGAGACACACTGACACACACACAGTGACACACACTGTTACATGCACACACAGTGATACACACTGACACACACACACTCAGTGAGACACACACACAGTGGCACACACTGACACGCACACACACAGTGAGACACACTGACACACACACACAGTGACACACACTGACACACACAGTGAGACACACACACAGTGGCACACACTGACATACACACAGTGACACACACTGACTCACACACAGTGATACACACTGACACACACACACAGTGACACACACTGACTCACACACACACACAGTGATACACACTGACACACACAGTGACACACACTGACTCACACACACACACACAGTGATACACACTGACACACACACAGTGACACACACACACACACAGTGACACACAGTGACACACACATGGACACTGACCCACACACACTCACACACAGTGACACACACTGACATGCACACACACAGTGAGACACACTGACATACACACACAGTGATACACACTGACACACACACACAGTGAGACACACTGATACACACACACAGTGACACACACTGACACACACACACACACACACACAGTGACACGGTCCCTCACACACGCAGTGATACACACTGACACACACACACACACAGTGATACACACTGACCCACACACACACACAGTGATACACACTGACACACACAGTGACACACACTGACCCACACGCACTCAGTGATACACACTGAACCATACGCACACAGTGATGCACACTGACACACACACTCACACACACATTGATACACACTGACACACACACACAGTGATACACACTGACACACACACTCAGTGACACACACACAGTGATACACACTGAGACACACACACAGTGATACACACAGACACACAGTGACACACACTGACCCACACACACACAGTGATACACACTGACACACACAGTGACACACACTGACTCACACACACACACACAGTGATACACACTGACACACACACAGTGACACACACACACACACAGTGACACACAGTGACACACACATGGACACTGACCCACACACACTCACACACAGTGACACACACTGACATGCACACACACAGTGAGACACACTGACATACACACACAGTGATACACACTGACACACACACACAGTGAGACACACTGATACACACACACAGTGACACACACTGACACACACACACACACACACACACAGTGACACTGTCCCTCACACACGCAGTGATACACACTGACACACACACACACACAGTGATACACACTGACCCACACACACACACAGTGATACACACTGACACACACACACAGTGATACACACTGACACACACAGTGACACACACTGACCCACACGCACTCAGTGATACACACTGAACCATACACACACACAGTGATGCACACTGACACACACACTCACACACACAGTGATACACACTGACACACACACACAGTGATACACACTGACACACACACACTCAGTGACACACACACGGTGATACACACTGAGACACACACACACAGTGATACACACAGACACACAGTGACACACACTGACCCACACACACACAGTGATACACACTGACCCACACACACACACAGTGATGCACACTGACACACACACTCACACACACAGTGACACCCACTGACACACACATCGACACTGACCCTCACACACACTGATACACACACACATACAGTGACACACACTGAGACACACACACACTCACAAAAACACACAGTGATACACACTGACACACACTCACACACACAGTGACACACACTGACATGCACACACACAGTGAGACACACTGACATACACACACAGTGATACACACTGACACACACACACAGTGAGACACACTGATACACAGTGACACACACTAACACACACACACACACACACACACAGTGACACTGTCCCTCACACACGCAGTGATACACACTGACACACACACACACACAGTGATACACACTGACCCACACACACACACAGTGATACACACTGACACACACACACAGTGATACACACTGACACACACAGTGACACACACTGACCCACACGCACTCAGTGATACACACTGAACCATACACACACACAGTGATGCACACTGACACACACACTCACACACACAGTGATACACACTGACACACACACACAGTGATACACACTGACACACACACACTCAGTGACACACACACAGTGATACACACTGAGACACACACACACAGTGATACACACAGACACACAGTGACACACACTGACCCACACACACACAGTGATACACACTGACCCACACACACACACAGTGATGCACACTGACACACACACTCACACACACAGTGACACCCACTGACAGACACATCGACACTGACCCTCACACACACTGATACACACACACACACACAGTGACACACACTGAGACACACACACACTCACAAAAACACACAGTGATACACACTGACACACACTCACACACACAGTGACACACACTGACATGCACACACACAGTGAGACACACTGACACACACACACAGTGACACACACTGACACACACACACAGTGAGACACACTGATACACACACACAGTGAGACACACTGACACACACACACACAGTGAGACACACTGACACATACACAGTGACACACACTGACCCACACACACTCACAGTGATACACACTGACACACACACAGTGACACACACTGATACACGCACACAGGGAGACACACTGACACACACACACAGTGATACACACTGACACACACACAGTGACACACACTGATACACGCACACAGTGAGACACACTGACACACACACAGTGACACACACTGATACACACACACAGTGATACACACTGACACACACTCACACACACAGTGACACACACTGACACGCACACACACAGTGAGACACACTGACACACACACAGTGATACACACTGACACACAGTGTTACACACTGACCCACACACACTCAGTGATACACACTGACACACACACACAGTGACACACACTGACACACACACAGTGATACACACTGACACACACACACACACAGTGACACTGTCCCTCACACACGCAGTGATACACACTGACACACACACACACAGTGATACACACTGACCCACACACACACACAGTGATGCACACTGACACACACACTCACACACACAGTGATACACACTGACACACACACACAGTGATACACACTGACACACACACACTCAGTGACACACACACAGTGATACACACTGAGACACACACACACAGTGATACACACAGACACACAATGACACACACTGACCCACACACACACAGTGATACACACTGACCCACACACACACACACAGTGATGCACACTGACACACACTCACACACACAGTGACACACACTGACACACACATCGACACTGACCCTCACACACACTGATGCACACACACACTGACAAAAACACACAGTGATACACACTGACACACACTCACACACACAGTGACACACACTGACATGCACACACACAGTGAGACACACTGACACACATACACAGTGACACACACTGACCCACACACACAGTGATACACACTGACCCACACACACACACACAGTGAGACACACTGATACACACACTGTGATACACACTGACACACACTCACACACACAGTGACACACACTGACACGCACACACACAATGAGACACACTGACACACACACAGTGACACACACTGATACATGCACACACAGTGATACACACTGACACACACACACACAGTGAGACACACACACAGTGGCACACACTGACACGCACACACACAGTGAGACACACTGACACACACACAGTGACACACACTGACACACACACACAGTGAGACACACACACAGTGGCACACACTGACATACACACAGTGACACACACTGACTCACACACAGTGATACACACTGACACACACACACACAGTGACACACACTGACTCACACACACACACAGTGATACACACTGACACACACAGTGACACACACTGACTCACACACACACACACAGTGATACACACTGACACACACACAGTGACACACACACACACACAGTGACACACAGTGACACACACATGGACACTGACCCACACACACTCACATACAGTGACACACACTGACATGCACACACACAGTGAGACACACTGACATACACACACAGTGATACACACTGACACACACACACAGTGAGACACACTGATACACACACACAGTGACACACACTGACACACACACACACACACACAGTGACACTGTCCCTCACACACGCAGTGATACACACTGACACACACACACACACAGTGATACACACTGACCCACACACACACACAGTGATACACACTGACACACACACACAGTGATACACACTGACACACACACACTCAGTGACACACACACGGTGATACACACTGAGACACACACACACAGTGATACACACAGACACACAGTGACACACACTGACGCACACACACACAGTGATACACACTGACCCACACACACACACAGTGATGCACACTGACACACACACTCACACACACAGTGACACCCACTGACACACATATCGACACTGACCCTCACACACACTGATACACACACACACACACAGTGACACACACTGAGACACACACACACTCACAAAAACACACAGTGATACACACTGACACACACTCACACACACAGTGACACACACTGACATGCACACACACAGTGAGACACACTGACATACACACACAGTGATACACACTGACACACACACACAGTGAGACACACTGATACACACACACAGTGACACACACTAACACACACACACACACACACACACAGTGACACTGTCCCTCACACACGCAGTGATACACACTGACACACACACACACACAGTGATACACACTGACACACACACACAGTGATACACACTGACACACACACACTCAGTGACACACACACAGTGATACACACTGAGACACACACACAGTGATACACACAGACACACAGTGACACACACTGACCCACACACACACAGTGATACACACGACCCACACACACACACAGTGATGCACACTGACACACACACTCACACACACAGTGACACCCACTGACAGACACATCGACACTGACCCTCACACACACTGATACACACACACACAGTGACACACACTGAGACACACACACAGTGAGACACACTGACACACACACACACACACACAGTGAGACACACTGACACACACACACAGTGATACACACTGACACACACACACAGTGACACACACTAATACACACACACAGTGATACACACTGACACACACACACAGTGAGACACACTGACACACACACAGTGAGACACACTGACACACACACAGTGACACACACTGACACACACACACACAGTGATACACACTGACACACACATAGTGACACACACTGATACACGCACACAGTGAGACACACTGACACACACACACAGTGATACACACTGACACACACACAGTGACACACACTGATACACGCACACAGTGAGACACACTGACACACACACAGTGACACACACTGATACACACACACAGTGATACACACTGACACACACTCACACACACAGTGACACACACTGACACGCACACACACAGTGAGACACACTGACACACACACAGAGACACACACTGACACACACACACAGTGAGACACACACACAGTGGCACACACTGACATACACACAGTGACACACACTGACTCACACACAGTGATACACACTGACACACACACACACAGTGACACACACTGACTCACACACACACACAGTGATACACACTGACACACACAGTGACACACACTGACTCACACACACACACACAGTGATACACACTGACACACACACAGTGACACACACACACACACAGTGACACACAGTGACACACACATGGACACTGACCCACACACACTCACATACAGTGACACACACTGACATGCACACACACAGTGAGACACACTGACATACACACACAGTGATACACACTGACACACACACACAGTGAGACACACTGATACACACACACAGTGACACACACTGACACACACACACACACACACAGTGACACTGTCCCTCACACACGCAGTGATACACACTGACACACACACACACACAGTGATACACACTGACCCACACACACACACAGTGATACACACTGACACACACACACAGTGATACACACTGACACACACACACTCAGTGACACACACACGGTGATACACACTGAGACACACACACACAGTGATACACACAGACACACAGTGACACACACTGACGCACACACACACAGTGATACACACTGACCCACACACACACACAGTGATGCACACTGACACACACACTCACACACACAGTGACACCCACTGACACACACATCGACACTGACCCTCACACACACTGATACACACACACACACACAGTGACACACACTGAGACACACACACACTCACAAAAACACACAGTGATACACACTGACACACACTCACACACACAGTGACACACACTGACATGCACACACACAGTGAGACACACTGACATACACACACAGTGATACACACTGACACACACACACAGTGAGACACACTGATACACACACACAGTGACACACACTAACACACACACACACACACACAGTGACACTGTCCCTCACACACGCAGTGATACACACTGACACACACACACACACAGTGATACACACTGACACACACACACAGTGATACACACTGACACACACACACTCAGTGACACACACACAGTGATACACACTGAGACACACACACACAGTGATACACACAGACACACAGTGACACACACTGACCCACACACACACAGTGATACACACGACCCACACACACACACAGTGATGCACACTGACACACACACTCACACACACAGTGACACCCACTGACAGACACATCGACACTGACCCTCACACACACTGATACACACACACACAGTGACACACACTGAGACACACACACAGTGAGACACACTGACACACACACACACACACACAGTGAGACACACTGACACACACACACAGTGATACACACTGACACACACACACAGTGACACACACTAATACACACACACAGTGATACACACTGACACACACACACAGTGAGACACACTGACACACACACAGTGAGACACACTGACACACACACAGTGACACACACTGACACACACACACACAGTGATACACACTGACACACACACAGTGACACACACTGATACACGCACACAGTGAGACACACTGACACACACACACAGTGATACACACTGACACACACACAGTGACACACACTGATACACGCACACAGTGAGACACACTGACACACACACAGTGACACACACTGATACACACACACAGTGATACACACTGACACACACTCACACACACAGTGACACACACTGACACGCACACACACAGTGAGACACACTGACACACACACAGTGATACACACTGACACACAGTGTTACACACTGACCCACACACACTCAGTGATACACACTGACACACACACACAGTGACACACACTGACACACACACAGTGATACACACTGACACACACACACACACAGTGACACTGTCCCTCACACACGCAGTGATACACACTGACACACACACACACACAGTGATACACACTGACCCACACACACACACAGTGATGCACACTGACACACACACTCACACACACAGTGATACACACTGACACACACACACAGTGATACACACTGACACACACACACTCAGTGACACACACACAGTGATACACACTGAGACACACACACACACAGTGATACACACAGACACACAATGACACACACTGACCCACACACACACAGTGATACACACTGACCCACACACACACACACACACACAGTGATGCACACTGACACACACTCACACACACAGTGACACACACTGACACACACATCGACACTGACCCTCACACACACTGATGCACACACACACTGACAAAAACACACAGTGATACACACTGACACACACTCACACACACAGTGACACACACTGACATGCACACACACAGTGAGACACACTGACACACACACACAGTGACACACACTGACCCACACACACAGTGATACACACTGACACACACACACACACAGTGAGACACACTGATACACACACAGTGATACACACTGACACACACTCACACACACAGTGACACACACTGACACGCACACACACAGTGAGACACACTGACACACACACAGTGACACACACTGATACATGCACACACAGTGATACACACTGACACACACACAGTGAGACACACACACAGTGGCACACACTGACACGCACACACACAGTGAGACACACTGACACACACACAGTGACACACACTGACACACACACACAGTGAGACACACACACAGTGGCACACACTGACATACACACAGTGACACACACTGACTCACACACAGTGATACACACTGACACACACACACAGTGACACACACTGCCTCACACACACACACAGTGATACACACTGACACACACAGTGACACACACTGACTCACACACGCACACACACAGTGATACACACTGACACACACACAGTGACACACACACACACACAGTGACACACAGTGACACACACATGGACACTGACCCACACACACTCACACACAGTGACACACACTGACTCACACACACACACAGTGATACACACAGTGACACACACACAGTGACACACACGTGGACACTGACCCTCACACACTGACACCAGCTTCCTGATTGGTTGAAGTGTCTGTCACTCCCGGATTTGCTCTGGGGGCGGGGCCGTTAGCTGCTGGTGTTCTGATTGGCTGACACGGCTGTCAGTCAGAAAGCTCAGCCTCTGATTGGCTCATCCGCTGTCAGTCAAAGTGCGGAGACCAGTCATTGGTGGACTTGGCTGTCAGGAAGTGAGCGGCAATTCTGATTGGCTGATTCGTGCAGTAGTCGATCTAGGCTCTGATTGGCTGAGGCAGTCAGTTAGCAATCCAGTCTCTGATTGGCTGAGGCGGTGATTTAGTGATCTCGCTCTGTGATTGGCTGAGGCGGTGATTTAATGATCCCTCTCTGTGATTGGCTGAGGCGGTGATTTAGTGATCCCGCTCTGTGATTGGCTGAGGCGGTGATTTAATGATCCCTCTCTGTGATTGGCTGAGGCGGTGATTTAGTGATCCCGCTCTGTGATTGGCTGAGGTGGTGATTTAGTGATCCCTCTCTGTGATTGGCTGAGGCGGTGATTTAGTGATCCCGCTCTGTGATTGGCTGTCAGTCAGTTTTGTTTCTTCATTAATTGAATAATTGATGTGAGCGGATATTTCACCGCGATCCTGATCTGCCCCCTGAACTTGGATTGAGTCACCGCGTAAATAAATGTGTTTGTGCAGCAATTTACATCCCGCAGCATCCATCCGACATTTTGAAATGTGTATTCAGGAAGAGTGGCGTAAATTAATCCTTTCACTTTCGAATAGATAAAAAATATAACAGTCACGGCCCAGAGGAGAATGAAAGCCCCGGAAATGCTGAAGAGTAAAATCATTGACTTCCTTCTGCTCTCCATCTCGGGGTCTCTGTGATTCTCTCCCTGACTCTGAGCCCTCAGTCCCTTCCGGACTCGACTGGTCACCAAAATGTGTCTGACTGTCAGAGCGTTAATCACCAGGATTAAACCGAATGGGAGCAATGGGGTTAAAACCTGAACAAACCAGGAAAATCCAACCCAGCCAGGATCAGTCCAAACGCTTGTCTTTGTCACACAGCCCCACTGGACATTGTCCATTATCCCCCCAGGTTCCCATGTAAAGTACCGGGGGATGTTTCTCACAGAGAGCAGGAGGCCGGTTGTTGCCAGAACCACAGCCGCAGTTTTCCCGGTGCAATATTTAGTTTTCAGTTTCTGGCAGCGAATGGCCACAAATCGATCAAAGGAGAAAGTGACGGTGAACCAGACTGAACAGTCTGTGGCTGCAGTCAGCAGGACAGAGAGAACACGACACACAGAGGTGAGGGACAGGAAACTCACCGGGAAATAATAAACATTTATCCTGCTGAGAATGGGGTTAAAGATGATGAAGAGCAGATCCGCCGCTGCCATGGCGACCAGGTAGCGAGTGGTGCAGGTGGAGAGGCCACACTTTCCCCGACTCAGGATCACAATTCCCAGTAAATTAACTGTCAGTGAAAAAGGGACAAGAGGCGGGAAATGAGTGAGTGAACATTCCCCATGTGTGAAGCCACAGTAAGGAGAGGATTTCAGCATCAATCCAATGGGGTTCCCGGGGTGGCGGTGTTGTTGGAGGAGTTGTGTTAGAGATTAACATTGCAGATTGGAAAGTAGCCAATGTAACCCCGCTGGTTAAGTAGGGACTGGGGGACAGGAAGCTGTGAATTACACATCTCTCACTTTGATGGAGCAAATCTGCACATTCTCATCATTCAAATATTTCACACAGATTGCATTTCTCACCTGATGTGTTTTCCAGGGTTAATTCAGACTGGACGGGTTTCCCAATGAGACCCAAAGTGGACAGAGATAGAATCTGCAATCCCTTCCTGCACCCAATTATCAGAGCCCACCCCGGATTGAACACCTCTCTGGACTGGACAGCTGGTGGAGCTGGAAGTCAATTCAGGATTTTTCGATTTAACTTCCCCTCTCCAGATTTCATCCCCATTCTGACTCTCCCCCACAGCTTTTCTGCTTCTAATTTACAGATTATATCCTCTGTCCGTCTCTTTTTTCCTTTCTTCTCTCCCTCTCTCTGTGCCTTCTCCTTTGCTTCACTATCTATCTCTTCCTAAACTCTTCGTCTCTCCGACCAGCTTTATTCCCTCTATCTGGATTTCTCTCTTATCCAGTGCGTTTCCATTCTTCATTCTCATTATAACTTTACCCCATATCTCCCTATCGCTCTCCAATTGTTCTCTCTCTCCTCCTGTTTCTCCCCATATCTCTCTATCTCACCCCAGTATTGCTCTCTCCATCTCGCTTTCTCCCCATTCCTGTTCACCTCCCTCCAGAATCTCTCCCTCTCCCTTTCCAGCTTTCTTTGTGGGGATTTTAAGCACAGCATGATCCCATGGGCAGCACTGTGACCATATCCAGAGAGGACAAAGTGGGGGTGGGGGGAGACATGTCATTCCCCCAGCCTCGCGCTTGATGCAATCCTCCACCCAGCTCCATGTGAATTCTGAGTTTGGATACATATCCCCTCAGTGACAGAAAGAGATAAACTCCCCTCTTTAAACTGGGGACAAGCTGTGTCCATTCCTTTGGTAGACTTTTTTAAATGAGCCTCCCAGTCGTTATTTATGAATAAATGAATCGATCTATTGATTGATTTGTGTGAATAAGGAATCTCAGGGCTCTGACTGAGGCTATTCTCCAGAGACAGGAAGCTGGGCACTGACTCCTAACTGGAGACCCTCAGATAAGGTGGTTCTTCCCACCCCCTCACAGCAATATGATTTGTGGTTATTGGCAGTGTGGCTCAGAAATATTGCATCGCTCCTTTCAACACAGTGCACATGAGAGAGAGGGAAAGAAGCAGAGATATGGACAGAAATAGGAAGTTAGAAGGAGGGATGGAGTAAGAGGTGGTGACTGTGGTTGCAAAGACCTGGCCCTAGATAAGAACATCCATCTTTACAATGAGTGAGAGAGATAGTGGCAGGAGGAGAAAAGAGAAGGAGAGAGTGGAGCAGAGACAGAGGGAGGCCCGAGGGGAGTGGAAGGTCAAAGCAGAGGTGGTGATGGAGGGAGAGCATTTGAGAAAGAGAGACAGGATGTGAGAGTCTCCAGTGTGTGGTCACTAGCTGCAGCTCCACTCAAACCCTGTCAGATAGTCTGGGAGGATTTAAAAGGTGTCCTGAAGGAATCAGCAGCCGCTTCCCAAACTGAAAGAGGGAGTTGAGCGGCTTCTAGAGACTGAGAGGGGACAGGGGGTGGGCAGGATGGAGCAGGGATGGCATTTTAATTCAGGTTTAGAAGATTCTCTCTGTGGAACTCTCTCTCTCTCCATTTCAATGTTTCTGTCTTATTCGAAGAAATGGAGGGAAGGAAAGAGTGAGAGAGAATGAGGAGAACTAAGAATGAGAGGTTATAGAATAATAGAATCATACAGAGCAGAAGAGGCCCTTCGGCCCATCGAGTCTGCACTGTCACATTAGAAATACCTGAAATCCCACCTAACCCCATCTGTCAGCACTTGGCCCAGAGCCCTGAATGTTATGTTGTGCCAAGTGCTCATCCAGATACCTTTTAAAGGATGTGAGGCAACCCGCCTCCACCACCCTCCCAGGCAGCGCATCCCAGACCCTCACCACCCTCTGGGGAAAAACATATTTCCTCACTCCGCCGCCCCCCGCCCAAACGTCCTGACCCCCACGGTGAACCTATGTCCCCTCGTGACTGACCCTTCAGATATGGGGAACAGTTGCTGCTTATCCACTCTGTCCATGGCCCTCATAATCTTGTCTACCTCGATCAGGTCGCCCCTCAGTCTTCTCTGCTAAAACGTTAATAACCCAAGCCCACGCAACATCTTTTCATAACGTTGATCTTCCATCCAAGGCAAGATGAGAAGATAAATTGTCGGGGGGAGGGGGTGGGGGGGTGAGGGAGGGAGGGTGGGTGGGGGGAGAGAGGACGTGTTTAGGGGGTCCTCCACTGTTTCATTCCAGCCGAGCCCCCCAGTCAGGGAAACATATAAACTAGAAGCATGAGTAGGAGCCTGCGCCGCCATTCATTATTATTGTGGCTGATCATCAAATTTAATAACTTGATTCACCCTGACCCCAAATCCTTTTCTCCCTTTAGCCCCGAGAGCTATATCTCATTTATTTCTGAATTCACAAAACGCCTGTGAATTCCACACATTCACCACCCTCTGACTGAAGAAATTTCTCCCCACCTCAGCTCCAAAAGTTTGTCCCTAATCCTAAAACTATGACCCCGAGTTCTCGACTCCCCCACCATTGGGAACATTCTTTCTGAATCGACCCTGCCTCATTCTGTTAGAATTTAATACGTTTCTATGAGGTCCCCTCTCACTCTACAAATTTCCATTGAATATAATTCTAACTAATCTAATCTCTCCTCATATGACAGACCTGCCATCCCAGGAATCAGCCTGGTAAACCGTCGCTGTACTTCCTCTCTAGCAAGGACATCCTTCCGAGATCAGGACACCAAAACTGAACAAAACTCTCCAGGTGTGGCCTCTCCAATGCTCTATAAATTGCAGCAACTCATCCCTATCCCTCAATAGGAATCATGTCGCTATGAAAGCTTACAGACCATTTAGTTCCATTCCTGCCTGCCTGTACCTGCCTGGTTCCGTGCAGTGAATGATGCATGATGACACCAAGGTTTTGATGAGAATCCACCTCCCTCAATTTACACCCATTCAATAATAACTTGTCTTCCTAATATTCCTACCAGAGTCGATATCCTCACAGTGATCCACATTAAACTGCATCTGCCATGCGTATGACCACACCCTCAGCCTGTCCAAATCACGCTGAATATTCTCTGCACCCTCATCACATCTCCTCTGTACCCCCATCCAGCGCAAACATATCCTTCCTATAATGTGGCGATGAGAACTGCACACAGTACTCCAGCTGGGGCCTCACCAAAGATCGAGACAATTCCAACATTACTTCCCTGCTTTTGTCATCTATGCCTCGATTGATAAAGGCAAGTGTCCCATGTGCCATTTTCACCTCCCTACTAACATGCCCTTCTGCTTTCAAAGATCTGTGGTCAAATACGCCAAGGTCACATTCTACCATAGATCTTCCTATAGTCCGAACATTCATTGAGTACTTCCTTGTCAAATTACTCCTTCCAAAGTGTATCAGCTCACACTTTTCAGAGTTACATTCCATTAAACGGTGTAAAACACACTCCACACTGCGAACTGCACCTTGTGCGATCTTGCTGCAGAACTTGTCTCAGTGTTAAGAGAGAGTTTTATCTTTCCAGGGAAGTGAAGGGAATTCTCCAGACTTGGGACAATGCACACACACAGAGTGGAAGATGTGTGGGGATTTTTGTTGGGTGCTTTTGGGGAAGGGGCTCACAGCAGGTGTGAGGATGGAGGCAAGGGTAGGGCTGTGTCTCATTTGATTCGCTTCACAGTGCAACTGCTGTGGGATCTTGCTGTGCACACACTGTCCTGGGCCCTTTGCCTGCCTTGAAACAATGATCATCCTCTTTGAAAATAGCTCACTGACTGCAAAGAAGGCTCCAAGGCCTTGAATATAAAAAAGCTTCAACTTGAACAATGGGACTGAGGGAGTTCATGATCACTTTCTGCAGAGGACTGAGGGGACATTCAGCCAATATCACATTGCTGTCTGTGGGATCTTACTGGGCGACCAATATTGCAGCCTCAGTTTGTACATTAAAACAAGAAACACACACACAGGAAACAATTATCATAAACTCTGAACTGAATTTTGAAACGGCCTCTGTGCTTTGGATCTTCCTGTGCACAAGTTGCATCAGAAATCTCTAAATTAACAGCAGTGAGGTCAGATTAACAATTAATCTCATCACTGTAAATAGTTCTTGAGGGCCTGGAATGAAAGTTCTTTAACTAGAAGCGTGTGTAATTGTGGAATAAAAAATGTGTCTGAGGCAGAGAGATAAATGTGAGGGTGAAATGAAATGCACAGGGTTCTATTTGAATACAGTTTGCTGTGGCGGTGATTGTCGGAGCTCTCGCTCTGTGTCTGGTGATGGGAAGCTGAGTTTGTGAAGTGTGGTCCCTTTAAAAGCTGGTTTTGTGTCCCTTTAAAGTTGGACTTGTGTCAATGCTTGGAGGCTTCAAATGCAGGTACAGGCAGAGTACACAGACTGCAACATTTGTAGCAAAGACCAAGCATCAGGATCGCCATGGTAACAGGCTTTGCAGGTTTTTGAATTTTGAGTTCAGACTATCAATTCAAGGCCTAATCTCAGGGCCCTCAGGATGCCTTTTCCATTCGCTTCATTCCATACAGTTACTGTGTGTAATTTTATGAGATCAATCGTTAAATAAAACTGCAGCAGCCGCGGCAATTCATTCCACTCAGGATGCAATTGTCGGTTTTCAAACTCTCTCACCCAACGTTCTCATTAGATTGTGTTATCAGTGAGGGAGAGAGAGAAAAAGAGGAAGGTGTAAGAGAGAGAGAGATGGCCGAGAGGAAGGGAGAGGTGAGAAGATAAATTGTCGGGGGGAGGGGGTGGGGGGGGGGGGTGAGGGAGGGAGGGTGGGTGGGGGGAGAGAGGACGTGTTTAGGGGGTCCTCCACTGTTTCATTCCAGCCGAGCCCCCCAGTCAGGGAAACATATAAACTAGAAGCATGAGTAGGAGCCTGCGCCGCCATTCATTATTATTGTGGCTGATCATCAAATTTAATAACTTGATTCACCCTGACCCCAAATCCTTTTCTCCCTTTAGCCCCGAGAGCTATATCTCATTTATTTCTGAATTCACAAAACGCCTGTGAATTCCACACATTCACCACCCTCTGACTGAAGAAATTTCTCCCCACCTCAGCTCCAAAAGGTTTGTCCCTAATCCTAAAACTATGACCCCGAGTTCTCGACTCCCCCACCATTGGGAACATTCTTTCTGAATCGACCCTGCCTCATTCTGTTAGAATTTAATACGTTTCTATGAGGTCCCCTCTCACTCTACAAATTTCCATTGAATATAATTCTAACTAATATAATCTCTCCTCATATGACAGACCTGCAATCCCAGGAATCAGCCTGGTAAACCGTCGCTGTACTTCCTCTCTAGCAAGGACACCCTTCCGAGATCAGGACACCAAAACTGAACAAAACTCTCCAGGTGTGGCCTCTCCAATGCTCTATAAATTACAGCAACTCATCCCTATCCCTCAATAGGAATCATGTCGCTATGAAAGCTTACAGACCATTTAGCTCCATTCCTGCCTGCTGTACCTGCCTGGTTCCGTGCAGTGAATGATGCATGATGACACCAAGGTTTTGATGAGAATCCACCTCCCTCAATTTACACCCATTCAATAATAACTTGTCTTCCTAATATTCCGACCAGAGTCGATATCCTCACAGTGATCCACATTTAACTGCATCTGCCATGCGTATGACCACACCCTCAGACTGTCCAAATCACGCTGAATATTCTCTGCACCCTCATCACAGTTCACCCTCCAACCCAGCTTTGTGCCATCTGCAAATTTGGAGATGATGCATTCAGTAACCCTTCTGGAAGACGAAATAAACCCCATCCCCTGGTTCCCCTAGGTCAACTCTACTAGTTCCACCCTCAAACAATTCCAAGATAGTCATGATTTCCCTTCAGTAAATCCATGCTGCCTTTGTCTGATTATGGCACTGCCTTCCAAATACCGAGTTATCAAATCCTTGAAATTTGACTCTTGCAACTTCCCCAGCACCGACGTTAGGCTCACTGGTCTATAGCTCACTGTTTTCTCTCTCCAGTCCTGCCTGAATACCGGGCTTGCATTAGCTACCCTCCAATCTGTAGGAACCAGCCCAGAGTCCAATAAAATTGGAAAATAACCACCATTGGAGCTCTTATTCCCAGGAAGACTTCCTTAACTACTCTGGGATGAAGATTATCAGGACCTGGAGATTTATCCACCTTCAATCCCATCACTTTCCCCAAAACCATTTCTCTACAAATTCAAATTTCCTTCAGCTTCTCTCTAAAACTTGTTCCTCTCAGAACTTTTGGCATGTTATTCATGTCTTCCTTTCTGAAGATCGAAGCAATCTTCAATTTAATTCCTCAGCTATTACTTTGTCCCCGTTAGAGTATCTCCCATTTCTGACTACAAAGGTCCTAGTTTGTCAATCTGTTTCTCTTTACATACCGATAGATATTTTTTGAAGTCAGTTGTCATGTTCCACGGTAGATTACTTTCATACTCTATTTTTCTTTCCTTAATCAATCCCTTGCTCCTCCCAAAAGGATGGATTTGTAAACAGTGATTGTGTTACTGAGGGTGAATCTGTGATGATGTGTTTTAGCTTTTCACCAATTCACACCTACAATTGTGTTTTAAATCTGGCTGCTCCCATATTGCAGTGTGATTGTGGGATCTTGCTGTGCAAGATGACCAGCAGCATTTCTGAAATGACACAGGAATATTTTATTTTCCTCAGAAACCCTCTAACCCTCCTGCTGCTGACCTTAGTCTACACACCTTGGACATTGACCCCTCTGCTCAGGGGAAGAAGTTTGTTCTTAACTATCCTGCCTTTCGAACATAGAACATAGAACATTACAGCGCAGAACAGGCCCTTCGGCCCACGATGTTGCACCGACCAGTTAAAAAAAAAAACTGTGACCCTCCAACCTAAACCAATTTCTTTTCGTCCATGAACCTATCTACGGATCTCTTAAACGCCCCCAAACTAGGCGCATTTACTACTGATGCTGGCAGGGCATTCCAATCCCTCACCACCCTCTGGGTAAAGAACCTACCCCTGACATCGGTTCTATAACTACCCCCCCTCAATTTAAAGCCATGCCCCCTCGTGCTGGATTTCTCCATCAGAGGAAAAAGGCTATCACTATCCACCCTATCTAAACCTCTAATCATCTTATATGTTTCAATAAGATCCCCTCTTAGCCGCCGCCTTTCCAGCGAAAACAATCCCAAATCCCTCAGCCTCTCCTCATAGGATCTCCCCTCCATACCAGGCAACATCCTGGTAAACCTCCTCTGCACCCTCTCCAAAGCCTCCACATCCTTCCTGTAATGTGGGGACCAGAACTGCACACAGTACTCCAAGTGCGGCCGCACCAGAGTTGTGTACAGTTGCAACATAACGCTACGACTCCTAAATTCAATCCCCCTACCAATAAACGCCAAGACACCATATGCCTTCTTAACAACCTTATCTACTTGATTCCCAACTTTCAGGGATCTATGCACACATACACCTAGATCCCTCTGCTCCTCCACACTATTCAAAGTCCTCCCGTTAGCCCTATACTCAACACAACTGTTATTCCTACCAAAGTGAATTACCTCACACTTCTCCGCATTAAACTCCATCCGCCACCTCTCGGCCCAACTTTGCAACCTGTCTAAGTCTTCCTGCAGACTACGACACCCTTCCTCACTGTCTACCACACCACCGACTTTGGTGTCATCAGCAAATTTGCTAATCCACCCAACTATACCCTCATCCAGATCATTAATAAATATTACAAACAGCAGTGGCCCCAAAACAGATCCCTGAGGTACACCACTTGTAACCGCACTCCATGATGAATATTTACTATCAACCACCACCCTCTGTTTCCTATCCGCTAGCCAATTCCTGATCCAATTTCCTAGATCACCCCCAATCCCATACATCTGCATTTTCTGCAGAAGCCTACCATGGTGAACCTTATCAAACGCCTTACTAAAATCCATATATACCACGTCCACTGCCTTGCCCCCATCCACCTCCTTGGTCACTTTCTCAAAAAACTCAATAAGGTTAGTAAGGCACGACCTACCTGCCACAAAACCATGCTGACTATCACCTATCAATTCATTACTCTCCAAATAACTATAAATCCTATCCCTTATAATTTTTTCCAACATCTTGCCGACAACAGAAGTGAGACTCACCGGTCTATAATTCCCGGGGAAGTCTCTGTTCCCCTTCTTAAACAATGGGACAACATTCGCTAACCTCCAATCTTCTGGTACTATACCAGAGGCCAACGACGACCTGAAGATCAGAGCCAGAGGCGCTGCAATCACTTCTCTTGCCTCCCAGAGAATCCTTGGATAAATCCCATCCGGACCAGGGGATTTATCTATTTTCAGACCCTCCAGAATATCCTGCACATCCTCCTTATCAACTGTAATACTGTCTATTCTACTCCCTTGCAACCCAGTGTCCTCCTCAGCTATATTCATGTCCCCTTGCGTGAACACCGAAGAGAAATATTGGTTCAATGCTTCACCAATCTCCTCCGGTTCCACACATAACTTCCCTCTGCCATCTATAACTGGCCCTAAACTTGCCCTAACCAACCTTCTGTTCTTGACATACCTATAGAACGCCTTAGGATTCTCTTTAACCCTATCCGCCAAAGTCTTCTCATGTCCCCTTTTAGCCCTTCTAAGCTCGCTCTTCAACTCCCTCTTAGCCAATCTAAAGCTTTCTAGTGCACTACCCGAGTGCTCACGTCTCATCCGAACATAAGCCTCCTTTTTCTTTTTAACCAACAAAGAAACTTTTTTGGTGCACCACGGTTCCCTAGCCCTACCAATTCCTCCTTGCCTGACAGGGACATACCTATCACAGACTCGCAGTAGCTGCTCCTTGAAAAAACTCCACATGTCGGACGTTCCCAGTCCCTGTAATCTCCTGTAATCTTTGTCCCTCATAATTTTGAACACCTCAATGATGTCCGCGCTCCGCCTTCACTGTTCTGTGGAAAGCAACCCCAGCCTAACCAGCCTGTCCTCACTGCAGAAACACTGCTGCCCAGGCAACATCCTGGTGAATCTCCTTTGCGTTCCTTCCAGAGCAATCACATCCTCCGTCTAGTGAGGCCCCCAGAACTCCTCATAGTCCTCGAGCTGAAGACAAATGAGTGTTTCATACATCTCCATCATCACCTCCCTGCTCCTATCTTCGATACATCAGCTAATAAAGAAAATTGTCATGTCTGCCTTCTTAAGCAGCTGATCATCAGAAGTTACCCACTGGAATGGAAAACAGTGGAATGTTTATGTTCTTTCTTGAGTTGAAACAGAAATTAAATTTTAAAAAATCCAAAGAGCAGTTGTCCAGTCACAACCTCAACATAAAAAAATAAATGAACTAACTTCAAAAGAGTAAAAAAAATACATCAAGTAACACAGGCTGTGATAAAGAGCATTCAGCACACGTTCCAAAATTAAGATCATTCTTGACAGATTTCATTGAATAATTTTCCCAATTATCAGGAATGATCTGGTCGATGTCCGACACATGGTGTTTCTAGATACCTTCAGTAAGTTAACAGTCTTCAGTAAACTCAGAGCAAGTGGAGTTAGAGGACCAGCAGCAGAATGACTAGAAGCTGGTTACAAAGACACAACACAGGCAGTGGGAGTTAAAGGGATTTACTCTGATTGCTGGAAGGTGGGAAGTGGTTTTCCACAAGGATCAGCGCTGGGATCACTTTCCTTCACCATTTACATCAACAATATGGAATAGGGAAGCAAAATTATAGTTTCAAAATTTACCAACCAATCCAAACTGAGAATGAGCAGAGTGGAAGAATACAACTCAACACAATAACACATTAATCATAAATTATAAACTTGCAAATTGGGTATTGGAATTGGAAATTAATTTCACCACAGCTCAGTGTCAGGTTCTTCATTCTGATCAGAACAATATGTTTCCCAATCACTCTGTACAAATCAAGTATCTGAATATTTTCGAGGAGTTCAGGGCTTCAGGTGATCAGATTCACAAATCGCTTTCAGAAGCAACACAGTTGAGACAGAACCACAACAACCCAGAAAAAAACCCATTGGAGTTCATTTATAGATTAATGGAAATGTGAACAATTCACAAAATGTTTGACAATCCCTGAATACTGCACGGTTTTTAATTGGTTTGTTTAAATATCAGGAAGTCGCTGAAACCTCTTTCTTTTCAATACAAAGCCGATGTATGGAGAAATTTCACATCATCCACTGACCACCAAACAAAGCCAAACTCTTCCTGTTTTCAACATATTCCAAAGATAAAAGACTGAGGCAGCTCCACAGAATGGACATCTCACTCACCAAATTAAAATAGGATATATTTAAAACTGAAACAACTTATTTCATTGCAATTCTTTTCCGAAACACAATACAATTCTACTTGGACAGATGGTGCCAGATATTAATGGAGACTTCGATCAGATATTCCACTCAGGTGAAAGAGCCACAATCAGTACAATTTTACACTGACAAATATACCCTGCAATACTTGTTCACTGGTGTCAGGTATTCCACTCTGGTTAGTGAGCCACACTCAAATTTCCATTATATTCTTACTCCCACTGAACATTATTTCAGAGAGATCACCTTCACTGCGGTCCAATCTTACAATAGATAAGATTGAGTAGTTCACTCCTCAATACATTAACTTCATTGAGTAGTGAGCCCGTGAATAACATACAGAGGCTCATTGTCAGTTGATGAAAAGGATTAAAACCACAGAGAGACTTCAAGCCATTTGATTTAAGTAAATGACATCGTTGACCTGGTGTCTTTATAACAGTGACCACGAGATCAGCACGGAGCATTTTCACTCAGAGTTTAGAATCAGAGAGCCGTTCACACACAGATTTACACAACCTCAATGGTTAGAGTCACTCACCGGGAACACCAATAATGGCGATGATTGGGTAGATTATTTTCTCAGCAATTCGAATTGGATACAGCATCTTCAGTGTGAAGTGATGTGTCCCTTCGAGCTGCTGGCAGTCTCTCTGACTTTAACATCTGATGTTATATATTCCCAAAGCCTTTAATTTATACACTGTAAAGTCACCTTAGGGACATTGTGGCAGAAACCTGGTTTGAAGTTTTTTTAAAATATATGAACAAACAGATTACGACATTGAGTTCTGTGATGGAAAATATTTATTTTTAGTATTGACTTCATTCCAACCACTGGATTCTGTTGATCACATTTATCAACTAATAACAAGTGGAAAGATGCTGTCCACTCAAACACCATCAGTCCCACCTCGAGATCTCAGATAGTTTCAGTGATATCTGTTACTGGACTGTGACATTTCAGTAATTGAGTCCCAATTGTTACCGTGTCTCTCTGTGTGATCTTTAACTGTGGACATTCTGTGATGTGATTTAAGTGGGTTAGAGTTTAGCATCAATTGCAAAATTCTGTTGATCAATAATTTGAAACTATTTAGTCTGCAAAGAAATTTGTTTTTATCCCGAAATCTACTGCAGCTTCTCAAACTGAGAAAATATTCAGAAGCAATGGGACATCTCAGAAAATTCAGGCCCTGCAGCAGATACAATCACATCACCTCTTAGAGCAGTAAAATAACAGATTTAACTGTGACCAGCAATGCACAGGCTCCAAATGACACTGGACCCACATCTGATACAGTGTTCAGAAACGTGCCCAGATGGGGAAGGAGAGAGATGAACACGAGAGAGAGGGACGGCTTGTGGGATGGGCTGAATCTAGAAAGGGTGCGAGGATGGGAAAATGAATGGATAAGAGTGAGAGAGGAAGACTCTGAGCGAGTGAATGTGAAACAGAGGAAGACAGAAGGATAGATGGGGCGGGAGTGAGGGCGTGATGATGGGGGAAGCAGTTATTGTGTGAGGAATGGTGTTTATAACAGTAACTTAACTTAGAGAGAAGTCAGCTCCGCTGGCTATGAGGAGAGGTTGAATAAATCAGGATTGTTTTCACTGGAAAGATGAAGGCTGAAGGGAGACCTGATAGAGGTCTACAAAATTGTGGGAGGCACAGACAGGGTGGATAGTCAGAGGGTTTTCTCCGAGGGTGGAAGGTTCAGTTACAAGGAGGCACAGGTTCAAGATGGCAGGATGAAATATTAAGGGAGATGTGCGGGGGATGTTTTCCACACTGAGAGTGTCGGTGCCTGGAATGCGCTGCCAGGGGAGGTGGTGGAATCAGGCACATTAGCAACATTTAAGAGGCATCTGGATTGATGCATTAATAGGAGGTAAGAGGGATACTGACCGAGTAAGCGCAGCAGGTTTTATTTTAAAATAGGGCACCATGATCAGCACAGGTTTGGAGAGGGTCGAAGGGCCTATTCCTGTGCTGTCCATTTCTTTGCCCTTTGTTCTTTGAGCGTCTGCATCAGGAAAGACACAACTGGGGTAAGAGAGAGTGAGACAAATCAGACCACAAGACTGTGCTCCTGCGACAGGCTGACACACAAAGGCTAAAGCGGGATGATCCATTCAATAGTGTCATGCAATGTTGGTCTGAGGAATCGAAAGATCTCCTACGTGACTGCTTAGAGTCAGTGGACTGGTCAGTATTTAAAAACTCTACGAACAACCTGAGCGAGTACGCCACTACAGTAACTGACATCATTAGGAAGTGTGTAGGAGACTGTGTGCCCAAGAAGTTATTGCGTGTGTTTCCCAAACGGAAACCATGGATGATCAGGGATATCCACTGCTTTCTGAAGTCCAGGTCTGAGGCATTCAAGTTAGACGACCCTGACCTCGACAAGACAGCCAGATATGATCTACACAGATCCATCAAAGATGCAAAAAAACAGTTTCAGACCAACCTAGTGCCCCATGATAGCCAGACGGACCCCCACCGACTGTGCCAAGGTCTGCAAGACATAGCAGGCTACAAGATGAAGGTGTGTAAAATCGCTGGCTTCACCAAACCCATTTCTAATCAGTTCAATGCACACTATGTCCGTGTTGAGCATGAGGTCAGCATGAGCATGCCCTCCACCCCAGAAGCCTCGGATGCAGCTGTATCTGAGGTCACAATTGCAGATGTCAGAACAGCCGACTCGAAAGTCAACCCATGGACAGCGACTGTCCCGGATGAGGTACACGGACGAACACTCACACACTGCGTGGATCAGCTGGCGGGGGTATTTACAATCATCTTCAGCTTTCTTCACAACAATCTGAGTTCCCTATCTGCTTCAAGAAGACGACCATCATCCCACGACCAAAGACAAAACAAGCAGCGTGCCTTAATGGTGACGTTCTGTTGGCTCTGACATCCATCCATCGAAGTAGAAAGGGTCGAGAGCTTCATGTTTTTAGAAACTACAAAAGGTCATGAATGTAGCCCAATCCATCACTCAAACCAGCCACCCACCCATTGACTCTGTCTACACTTCCCGCTACCTCGGCAAAGCAGCCACCATAATTCAGGACCCCACGCACCCCGGACATTCTCTCTTCCACCTTCTTCATCAGGAAAAATATACAAAACTCTGATCTCACGTACCAACCGACACAAGAACAGCTTCTTCCCTGCTGCCATCAGACCTTTGAATGGACCTAACTTGCATCAAGTTGATCTTTCTAGGCACCCGAGCTATGACTGTAACACTACATTCTGCACTCTTACGTTTCCTTAGAACATAGAACATAGAAAAGCGACAGCACAAACAGGCCCTTCGGCCCACAAGTTGCGCCGAACAATTTCCTTACCTTCTAGGCTCATCTATAACCCTCTATCTTACTAACCTCCATGAACCTATCCAAAAGTCTCTTAAAAGAATCAATCGAATCCGCCTCCACCATCACTGACGGCAGTCGATTCCACACACACACCACCCTCTGAGTGAAAAACTTACCCCTAACATCTCCTCTGTACCTAATGCCCAGCACCCTAAACCTGTAGCCTCTCGTGACAACCATTTCAGCCCTGAGTAAAAGCCTCTGAGAATCCACTCTGTCAATACCTCTCAACATCTTATACACTTCTATCTGGTCACCTCTCATCCTTCGCCTCTCCAAGGAGAATAGACCTAGCTCTCTCAAGCTATCCTCAAAAGGCAGACCACTTAATCCCAGCAACATCCTCGTAAATCTCCTCTGAAACCGTTCTATGGCTTCCACATCCTTTCTGTAATGAGGCGACCAGAACTGGGCACAGTACTCCAGGTGGGGTCTGACCAGGATCCTATACAGCTGCAGCATTATCTCCCGATTTCTGAACTCAATTCCTCTCTTGATGAAGGCCAGTATTCCATACGCCTTCTTAACCACAGCTTCGACCTGCGAAGCTGCTTTGAGCATCCTATGAACGCGGACCCCAAGATCCCTCTGTTCTTCCACTCTGCCAAGCGTCTTACCCTCAATATTATATTCTTTCATCCTATTCGACCTGCCAAAATGAACAATCATACACTTATCTGGGTTGAAGTCCATCTGCCACTTCTCCACCCACTCTTGCATCTTATCTAAGTCTCGTTGCAACTGCTGACATCCCTCTACACTATCCACAACACCTCCAAATTTTGTGTCATCAGCAAACTTGCCAACCCATCCTTCCACTTCCTCATCCAGGTCATTTATAAAAATCACAAAGAGCAAGGGTCCCAGAGCAGATCCCTGGGGCACCCCACTGATGAGCGACCTCCACTCTGAAAAAGACCCATCTACAACCACTCTTTGCCTTCTGTGGGCAAGCCAGTTCTGAATCCACAAAGCAACATCCCCTTCTATCCCATGCCTCTTCACTTTCTCCATAACCCTTGCATGGGGCACCTTATCAAACGCCTTACTGAAATCCACATAAACCACATCTACCGCTCTTCACCATCTAAGAGTCTCGTCACATCTTCAAAAAACTCAATCAGACTCATAGGGCATGATCTGCCTCGGACAAAGCCGTGCTGGCTACTTCTGATCATACTATTCCTTTCCAAATGTTCATAAATCCTGCCTCTCAGGATCTTCTCCATCAACTTACCTACCACTGAGGTTTGACTCACCGGTCTATAATTTCCTGGGCTATCTCTTTTCCCTTTCTTGAAGAACGGAACCACATCCGCCATCCTCCAATCCTCCGGAACCTCTCCTGTCTCCATTGACGACGCAAAGAGAATCGCCAGAGGATCAGCAATCTCTTCCCTCGCCTCCCACAGTAACCTGGGGTACCTCCCATCCGGTCCCGGTGATTTATCTGACTTGGTGCTTTTCAGCAGCTCCAACACATCCTCTTTCCTAATGCCCACATGCTCAATCTTCTCAGTCCACTGCAAGTCTGCACTGCAACGACCAAGATCCTTTTCCACTGTGAATACTGAAGCAAAGTATTGATTGAGTACCTCTGCTATTTCAACCGGTTCAATACAGAGTCCGTATCCTTCCATTCCCATCCTATCCATGTATTTGTCTAGTTGCCCCTTAAATGCCGCTATTGTACCTGCTCCCACCACCTCCCCGGGCAGCGCGTTCCAGACATTCACCACCCTCTGTGTAAAAAACCTGCATCGCACATCTTCTCTAAACTTTCCCCCACACACCTTAAACCTGTGTCATATGATGACAAGTACCCGACGGGATTTAAAATAAAGATATTAGATGTGTGTCAGTCAGTGTTTGAGACCGTTTGTGTAACACTTTTGCTGTGTTGTCCTTAATCGATGTTGTAATGTGGAGGTTACAAGGACTAAGCAGCGAGAGTGAGGTGAGTGGTGCATTGGTTTGTCTGTGGATATTAAGAATGAAGTCGGTGATGCACCTGGTGGGTAATGACAGTGGGACTGAGGTCAGGCATCTCCCTGGATATATATTGATAATAAAATGAATTTAGTGATGTAATTGTGTGGGTAGTAATAAGAAGATTGGTGTTGAGGTTTGGGGGCTGGGAGTGAGGGGTTGTGTGGAATGAGCGATTGCATACAGAATGCACCTCACTCTACACTGTGTTTATACATCTCTCTCAGGTCAGATACAGCACCAATTAGACACAGGACTCTGCCCCTGCACTCATCCATCAAACATTCACTTGGAAGGACAGTCGTGGGGGTGGGCGAAGGGGGGGAGGGGGCGGACAAGGGTACGTCCCTGCAGGAGATCATTCAGCCCCTCGAGACTGGTCATCCAGTCCATAAGATCATGGCTCATTTGATGTGTCTCTCATCTCGTAACCCTAAACATATTTACCCTTCAGCTTCCCATTTCCCCTTGAAATTCTGGATTGAATCTGCTTCCGGCTGATGATCAGTCTCTACATTTCAGATACTAGCGATCCACTCCTTTACAAATGTGTCCATTGTCCCCATGTCCCTTCACACTGCATCATTTCCTCGAGCGGGAGGTGTGTAGGGGTTGGAGTGTGCCAGGGGTGTGTCAAGGTGGAGTCGTTATGTGAAGGGATAGAAGGATGTTGACATGAGAGGGAAAGGGGGTGTGGGGGGAGAGGGAAAGGGGGGTGTGGGGGTGAAAGGGAAAGGGGGGTGTGGGGGGGCAGAGGGAAAGGGGGGTGTGTGGGGAGAGGGAAAGGGGGGTGTGGGGGAGAGAGGGAAAGGGGGGTGTGGGGGGAGAGGGAAAGGGGCTGTGGGGGGTGAGAGGGAAAGGGGGATGTGGGGGGGAGAGGGAAAGGGGGGTGTGGGGGGAGAGGGAAAGGGGGGTGTTGGGGGGAGAGGGAAAGGGGGTGTGGGGGGTGAGAGGGAAAGGGGGATGTGGGGGGGAGAGGGAAAGGGGGGTGTGGGGGGAGAGGGAAAGGGTGGTGTGGGGGTAGAGGGAAAGGGGGATGTGGGGGTGAGGGAAAGGAGGGTGTGGGGGTGAGAGGGAAAGGGGGGTGTGGGGGGGAGGGAAAGGAGGGTGTGGGGGAGAGGGAAAGGGGGATGTGGGGGGGAGAGGGAAAGGGGGGTGTGGGGGGAGAGGGAAAGGGGGTGTAGGGGGAGAGGGAAAGGGGGGTGTGGGGGGGAGAGGGAAAGGGGGGTGTAGGGGGAGATGGAAAGGGGGGTGTGGGGGGAGAGGGAAAGGGGGGTGTGGGGGGAGAGGGAAAGGGGGGTGTGGGGTGAGAGGGAAAGGGGGGTGTGGGGGGGAGAGGGAAAGGGGTATGTGGGGGGAGAGGGAAAGGGGGGTGTGGGGGTGAGAGGGAAAGGGGGGTGTGGGGGGGAGAGGGAAAGGGGGGTGTGGGAGGGAGAGGGAAAGGGGGGTGTGGGGGGAGAGGGAAAGGGGGGTGTGGGGTGAGAGGGGAAGGGGGGTGTGGGGGGGAGAGGGAAAGGGGTATGTGGGGGGAGAGGGAAAGGGGGGTGTGGGGGTGAGAGGGAAAGGGGGGTGTGGGGGGGAGAGGGAAAGGGGGGTGTGGGGGGGAGAGGGAAAGGGGGGTGTGGGGGGGAGAGGGAAAGGGCGGTGTGGGGGGGAGAGGGAAATGGGGGTGAGGGGGGGAGAGGGAAAGGGGGGTGTGGGGGTGAGAGGGAAATGGGGGTGTGGGGGGGAGAGGGAAAGGGGGGTGTGGGGGGAAATGGGAAAGGGGGTGTGGGGGTGAGAGGGAAAGGGTGATGTGGGGGTGAGAGCGAAAGTTGGGAGTAGGGGGAGAGGGAAAGTGGAGTGTGGGGGGGGAGAGGGAAAGGGACATTTTGGGGGGAGAGGGAAAGGGGGATTTTGGGGGGAGAGGGAAAGGGGGGTGAGGGGATGAGAGGGAAAGGGGGTTGTGGGGGAAGAGGGAAAGGGGGGTGTGGCGGTGAAAGGGAAAGTGGGGTGTGGGGGTGAGAGGGAATGAGGGGCGTGGGGTGGAGAGGGAATGGGGGTGTGGGGGGAGAGTCAAAGGGGGGTGTGTGGGAGGAGAGGGAAAGGGGGGTGTGGGGGTGAAAGGGAAAGGTATTGTGGGGGGAGAGGGAAAGGAGGTGTGGGGGGGAGAGGGAAAGGGGGGTGTGGGGGGGAGAGGGAAAGGGGGATGTGGGGGGAGAGGGAAAGGAGGGTGTGGGGGGAGGGAAAGGGGGGTGTGGGGGGGAGAGGGAAAGGGGGGTGTGGGGGGGAGGGAAAGGGGGGTGTGGGGGGGAAGGAAAGGGGGGTGTGGGGGAGAGGGAAAGGGGGGTGTGGGGGGGAGGGAAAGTGGGGTGTGGGGGGAGAGGGAAAGGGGGGCGTGGGGGTGAGAGGGAAAGGGGGATTTTGGGGGGAGAGGGAAAGGGGGATTTTGGGGGGAGATGAAAAGGGGGGTGAGGGGATGAGAGGGAAAGGGGGTTGTGGGGGAAGAGGGAAAGGGGGGTGTGGGGGTGAGAGGGAAATGGGGGTGTGGTGGTGAGAGGGAAAGGGGGTGTGGAGATGAGAGGGAAAGGGGGGCGTGGGGGGGAGAGTGAATGGGGGGTGTGGGGGGGAGAGGGAAAGGGGGTGTGGGGGGCGAGAGGGAAAGGGGGGTGTGAGGGGAGAGGGAGAGGGGTGTGTGGGGGGAGAGGGAAAGGGGGGTTTGGGGGGAGAGGAAAGGGGGGTGTGGGGGGAGAGGGAAAGGGGGTTGTGGGGGAAGAGGGAAAGGAGGGTGTGGGGGGGAGGGAAAGGGGGGTGTGGGGGAGAGGGAAAGGGCGGTGTGGGGCGGAGGGAAAGGGGGGGTGTGGGGGGGAAGGAAAGGGGGGTGTGGGGGGAGAGGGAAAGGGGGGTGTGGGGGGGAGGGAAAGTTGGGTGTGGGGGGAGAGAGAAAGGGGGGTGTGGGTGTGAGAGGGAAAGGGAGGTGTGGGGGGGAGAGGGAAAGGAGGGCGTGGGGGGGAGAGGGACAGGGGGGTGTAGTGGGAGAGGGGAAGGGAGGTGTGGGGGGGAGAGGGAAAGGAGGGTGTGGGGGGAGTGGGAAAGGGGGGTGTTGAGGGAGAGGGAATGGGGGGTGTGGGGGGGGAGAGGGAAAGGGAGTCGTGGGGGTGAGAGGGAAAGGGGGGTGTGGGGGTGAGAGGGAAAGGGGGGTGTGGGGGGGAGAGGCAAAGGGGGGTGTGTGGGAGGAGAGTGAAAGGGGGGTGTGGGGGGGGAGAGGGAAAGGAGGTGTGGGGGGGAGAGGGAAAAGGGGTTGTGGGGGGGAGAGGGAAAGGGGCATGTTGAGGTGCGAGAGCATAGAGCATAGAACATTACAGCGCAGTACAGGCCCTTCGGCCCTCGATGTTGTGCCGACCAGTGGAACCAATCTAAAGCCCCTCTAATCTACACTATTCCAATATCATCCATGTCTTTATCCAATAACCATTTGAATGCTCTTAATGTTGACGAGTCCACTACTGCTGCAGGCAGGGCATTCCACGTTCTTCCTACTCTCTGAGTGAAGAACCGACCTCTAACATCTGTCCTATATCTCTCACCCCTCAATTTAAAGCTATGTCCCCTCATGTTAGCCATCACCATCCAAGGAAAAAGGCTCTCACTATCCACCCTATCTAATCCTCTGATCATCTTGTAAGCCTCTAGTAAGTCACCTCTTAACCTTCTTCTCTCTAATGAAAACAACCTCAAGCCCCTCAGCCTTTCCTCATACGATTTTCCCACCATACCAGGCAACATCCTGGGAAATCTCCTCTGCACCCTTTCCAACACTTCCACATCTTTCCTATAATGCGGCGACCAGAACTATACGCAAGACTCCAAATGCGGCCGCACCAGAGTTTTGTGCAGCTGCAACATGACCTCCTGGCTCCGAAACTCAATCCCTCTTCCAATAAAAGCGAATACACCGTACGCCTTCTTAACAACCCTATCAACCTGGGTGCCAACTTTCAGGGATCTATGCACATGGACACCCAGATCCCTCTGTTCATCCACACTACCAAGTATCTTACCATTAGCCCAGTACTCTCTATTCCTGTTACTCCTTCCAAAGTGAATCACCTCACACTTTTCCGCATTAAACTCCATTTCCCACCTCTCAGCCCAGCTCAGCAGCTTATCTATGTCCCTCTGTCACCAGCCGCTTCCCTCCACACTGTCTTCAACTCCACAGACTTTAGTGTCATCTGCAAATTTACTAAACCATCCTTCTACGCCCTCATCCAGGTCATTACTAAAAATGACAAACAGCAGTGGCTCCAAAACAGATCCTTGCGGTACACCACTAGTAACTGAACTCCAGGATGAACATTTCCCATCAACCACCACCCTCTGTTGTCTGACAGCGAGCCAATTCCTGATCCAAACCACTAAATACCCCGTCAATCCCATGCCTTCGTATTTTCTGCAATAGCTTACCATGGGGAACCTTATCAAACGCTTTGCTGAAATCCATATACACCACATCAACTGCTTTACCCTCATCCACCTCTTTGGTCATCTTCTGAAAGAACTCAATAAGGTTTGTGAGGCACGACCTACCCTTTGCAAAACCATGCTGACTATCCCCTAATCAAATTATTCCTTTCTCGATGATTATAAATCCTATCTCTTATCAACCTTTCCAAAACTTTGCCAACAACAGAAGTAAGGCTCACCGCTCTATAATTACCAGGGTTGTCCCTACTCCCCATCTTGAACAAGGGAACAACATTTGCTATCCTCCAGTCTTCTGGCACTGTTCCTGTAGATAATTACGACACAAAGATCAAAGCCAAAGGCTCTGCAATCTCCTCTCTAGCCTCCCAGAGAATCATAGGATAAATCCTATCCGGCCCAGGGGAATTATCAATTTTTACCCTTTCCAGATTTGCTAACACCTCCTCCTTATGAACATCAATCCTATCCAGTCCAACAGCCTGCATCTCAGTACTCCCCTCGACAACACTGTCCCTCTCCTGTGTGAATACCGACGAAAAATATTCATTTAGTGTCTCTCCTATCTCTTCAGACTCCACGCACAACTTCCCACTCCTGTCCTTGACTGGCCCTAACCTTACCCTAGTCATTCTTTTACTCCTGATGTACCTATCGAAAGCTTGAGGGTTTTCCTTGATCCTACCTGCCAAAGACTCCTCATGTCCCCTCCTGGCTCTTCTTAATTCTTTCTTTCGGTCCTTCCTCGTTAACTTGTAATTCTCAAGTGCCCTAACTGAGCCTTCATGTTTCAACTTAACATAAGTCTCCTTCTTCCTCTTCACAAGAGATTCAACCTCCTCAGTAAACCACGATACCCTCACACGACTGTTTCCTCCCTGCCTGACAGGTACATATTTATCAAGGACGCGTAGTAGCTGTTCCTTGAACAAGTTCCACATTCCAATTGTGCCCATCCCCTGCAGTTTCCTTCCCCAACCTATACCAGCTAAATCTCGCCTAATCGCATCATAATTTCCTTTCCCCCAGCTATAACTCTTGCCCTTTGCTATAAAGCTTTTCCTTTCCATTGCTCAGGTAAACGTAATCGAATTGTGGTCACTGTCACCAAAGTGCTCACCTACCTCCAAATCTAACACCCAGTCTGGTTCATTACCCAGTACCAAATCCAATGTGGCCTCGCCTCTTGTTGGTCTATCTACATACTGCGTCAGGAAACCTTCCTGCACGCATTGGACAAAAACTGACCCCTCTAAAGCACTCGAACTTTAGCTTTTCCTCTCAATATTTGTAAAGTTAAAGTCCCCCATAGCAACTACCCTGTTACTTTCACTCCTATCCAGAATCATCTCAGCAATCCTTTCCTTTATATCTCTGGAACTTTTCGGAGGTCTATAAAAAAACTCCCAACAGGGTGACCTCTCCTTTCCTGTTTCTAACCTCAGCCAAAATTACCTCAGTAGACGAGTCCTCATCAAACGTCCTTTCTGCCACCGTAATACTGTCCTTGACTAACAATGCCACACCTCTCCCTCTTTTCCCACCTTTCCTGCACTTACTGAAACATCTAAACCCTGGAACCTGCAACAACCATTCCTGTCCCTGCTCTATCCATATCTCCGAGATGGCCACAACATCGAAATCCCAGGTACCAACCCATGCTGCAAGCTCACCCACCTTATTCCGGATGCTCCTGGTGCTCAAACCACTTTCCTGCCTGCCAGTGCACTCCTGCGACCCTGAAACCTCATCCATGACCTCACTACTCTCAACCTCCTGTACACCGGAGCTACAGTTCAGATACCCACCCCCCTGCTGAATTAGTTTAAACCCTCCCGAAGAGCATTAGCAAATTTCCCCCCCGAAAGTATTGGTACCCCTCTGGTTCAGATGCAGACCATCCTGTTTGTGGAGGTCCCACCCTACCCCAGAAAAAGCCCCAATGATCCTGGTATCTGAAACCCTCCCTCCTGCACCATCCCTGTAACCACGTGTTCAACTGCTCTCTCTACCTATTCCTCTCCTCACTATCACGTGGCACGGGTAACAAACCAGAGATAACAAGTCTGTTTCTTCTAGCCCGAAGAATAAAGAACAAAGAACAGTCCAGCACAGGAACAGGCCCTTCGGCCCCCCGAGTCTGTGCCGACACAGATGCCTCTCTAATTGAATATTTTCTTGCCTCTACATGGTCCATATCCCTCAATTCCCTGCCTATTCATGTATCTATTCCAATGCCTCTTAAACGTTGTTATGGAATCTGCTTTCACCACCTCCTCCGGCAGTATGTTCCCGGCATTCACCACCCTCTATATGAAAAGCTTGCCCCTTATATCTATTGTAAACTTCCTCCCCTCACTCTCAACCTCTGTCCCTGAATAATTGACCCTTCGACCCTGGGAAAAAGACTGAGTATCCACGCCTGTCATAATCTTGGAAATCTCTATCAGGTCCTCCCTCATCCTCCAATGCTCCAATGAAAACAATTGAAGTTTATTCAACCTTTCTTGATTTCTATGATTTCTATGAACGTTTCTTCATAGTCCATATCCTCCAAAGCAGGCAACATCCTGGTAAATCTCTTCTGCACCCTTTCCAATGCATCAACATCCTTCCGGTAGTGTGGCGACTAGAATTGTCCACAATACTCCAAATATGGCCTGGCCAAGGTCTTATACAGCTGCAACATGACTTTCTAATTCCTATACTCAACACCCTAACCGATGAAGGCCAGCATGTCATGCACCTTCTTGACCACCTTGTCCACCTGAGTTGCCACTTCATGGAACTGTGGATCTTCACGCCTCGATCCCCCCGTATACTAATATTTCTAAGGGGTGTACCATTTACTGTATACTTTGCTTCTGCAGTAGACCTTCCAAATCGCATCACCTCACATTTGTCCAGGTTAAAATCCAACTGCCACCTTTCGACCCAGGTCTCCAGCCAATTTATATCCTGCTGTATTCTCTGACAATCTTCCTCACTACCCGCTTCTCCCCTTATTTTTGTATCATCTGCAAATTTACTAATTAGATCACCTACATTTTCCTCCAAATCATTTATATATATTACAAACAACAGAGGCCCCAGCACTGATCCTTGTGGAACACCGCTTATCACAGATCTCCAGGTAGAAAAGTATCTTTCCACTGCCACTCTCTGCTTTCTTTGCCCAAGACAGTTTTGTATCCATCTTACCAGCTCACCTTGGATACCTATGACTTCACCTTCTGTATCAGCCTGCCAAGAGGAACCTTATTGAAGGCTTTACTAAAATCCATGTATACAACATCCACTGCCCTACTGTGGTCAATTTTTCTTGTCACTTCCTCAAATAACTCAATCAAGTTTGTGAGACATGACCTCCCCTTCACAAAATCATGCTGCCTATCACTAATAAGCTTATTATCTTCCAGATGTGAGTACATCCAGTCCCTAAGAATTTTCTCAATAATTTCCCCATCACTGATGTAAGGCTCACAGGCCTGTAATTTCCTGGATTGTCTCTTCTGCCCTTCTAGAACAATGTTAGTTACTCTCCAATCCTCTGGTACCTCACCCGTGGTAAAAGAGGATATAAAGATTTTGGCCTAGGCCTCAGCAATTCTTTCCTTCGTCTCTCTCTGTGCTCTGGGATAGACCCTATCTTGCCCTGGGGACTTGTCCACTTATTGTTTTTCAAAACCTCCAATATCTCCTCCCTTTTTATCTCAACATGTCCTAGAATGTCAACATCCTCCTGAAGAGGATGGAGGGATGATTCTGAAATTGAAAAAGTCAAATCTAATCAGATTAGGATCCTCACAATAATTCCACAGCCAAAACAACTCAGCAAGAATTTGGTTAACTCTTTGCATTGGATACCAAATTTGACAGTTTTTAAACTGTTTTGCTTGTGGTTAAAGGTATTTTTGTGAAATTAATTCATTCAATAAAAGGTGTCACATTGATTTAGTCACATTTCAAAATGGGAACCTCCTGCACCAACATCGGACATTCAATTTTATACTTTGCAGATAGGTTGACCCCTAATTTTGTCAGGACTTTGAGGCAGTATATTAAACATGCTGTGATCGACAGCATGTTCAATATGCTGCCTGCAGGCAGCTCTCTATGTTATCTTTCTGCTAGTAAGCATTTTTAATTACTAAGCTTCCATCCTAACTCCCTGAATTTCTGCCTTACATCCCCATCCCTTTTCCTACCTCTGTATTGAGTGCCGATGTGAACCCCAACTTGGGGCTGGACCCCCTCCCTCTTAAGGATTTCGAAAACACGATCCGAGACATCGCGGACTCTGGCTCCTGGGAGGCAACACACCGACCGCGAGTCTCTCTCATTCCCGCAGAATCTCCTATCCGTCCCTTTAACAATGGAGTCCCCAATGACCAATGTCCCCAGGCAGCTAAAAACGTAGGGAGCTCTGGAGGAATACAAAGAAAGTAGGAAAGAACTCAAATGAGGAATTAGAAGGGCAAAAAGGGGTCAAGAAATGTCCTTGACAGACAGGATTAAGGAGAATCCCAAGGCATTTTATTCATACGTCAGGAACAAAAGGGTTGTCAGGGAAAAAATCGGACCTCTCAGGGACAAAAGTGGGGAATTATGCTGAGAGCCCAAAGAAGTAGGGGAGATCCTAAATGAATACTTTGCGTTGGTATTCACAAAGGAGAGGGATGTGTTGACTGGGAGTGTCTCGGAGGGGAGTGTTGACCCGTTAGCGAAAATCTCCATTACAAGGGAGGAAATGTTAGGTTTTTCAGGGAATATAAAGACTGACAAAGCCCCAGGACCTGATGGAATCTATCCAAGGCTGCTCAGGGAGACGAGAGATGAAATTGCTGGGCCTCTGACGCAAATTTTTGTCTCATCAATGGACACAAGTGAGGTCATGATGTGGAGATGCCGGCGTTGGACTGGGGTAAACACAGTAAGAAGTTTAACAACACCAGGTTAAAGTCCAACAGGTTTATTTGGTAGCAAAAGCCACACGTGTGGCTTTTGCTACCAAATAAACCTGTTGGACTTTAACCTGGTGTTGTTAAACTTTTCACAAGTGAGGTCCCACAGGATTGGAGGATAGCTAATGTGGTCCCGTTATTTAAGAAGGGTCGGAAGGATAACCCGGGAAATTATAGGCCGGTGAGCTTGACGTCCGTGGTTGGGAAGTTGTTGGAGAGGATTCTTGGAGATTGGATGTATGCGCATTTAGAAAGGAATAAACGCATTAACGATAGTCAGCATGGTTTTGTGAGAGGGAGGTCATGCCTCACTAATCTGGTGGAGTTTTTTGAAGAAGTGACTACAATGGTTGACGAGGGAAGGGTCGTGGATGTCATCTGTATGGACTTTAGTAAAGCGTTTGACAAAGTCCCTCATGGCAGGTTGGTGCAAAAGGTTGGATCTCATGGGATAAAGGGGGAGGTGGCTAGATGGGTGGAGAACTGGCTTGTTCACAGAAGACAGAGGGTGGTAGTGGAAGGGTCTTTTTCCAGCTGGATGCATGTGACTAGTAGTGTTCCGCAGGGCTCTGTATTGGGACCTCTGCTGTTTGTGATTTATATAAACGATCTGGAAGAAGGTGTAACTGGGGTGATCAGTAAGTTTGCGAACGACACGAAAATGGCTGGACTTGTAGATAGTGAGGAACATTGTCAGAGGCTACAGAAGGATATAGATAGGCTGGAAATTTGGGCAAAGAAATGGCAGATGGTGTTCAATCCAGATCAATGCGAAGTGATGCATTTTGGTAGAACTAATGTAGGGGGGAGCTATACGATAAATTGCAGAACCATAAAGGGTGTAGATACGCAGAGGGACCTGGGTGTGCAAGTCCACAGATCCTTGAAGGTGACGTCACAGGTGGAGAAGGAAGTGAATAAGGCACATGGCATGCTTGCCTTTGTAGGACGGGGCATAGAGTATAAAAGTTGGGGTCTGATGTTGCAGATGTATCGAACGTTGGTTCGGCCGCATTTGGAATACTGCGCCCAGTTCTGGTCGCCACACTACCAGAAGGACGTGGAGGCTTTGGAGAGAGTACAGAGGAGGTTTACCAGGATGTTGCCTGGTATGGAAGGGCTTAGTTATGAGGACAGATTGGGTAAACTGGGGTTGTTCTCCCTGGAAAGATGGAGGATGAGGGGTGACCTAATAGAGGTGTATAAAATTATGAAAGGCATCGATAGGGTGAACGGTGGGAAGCTTTTTCCCAGGTCGGCGGTGATGTTCACGAGGGGTCATAGGTTCAAGGTGAGGGGGGCGGCGGGGCGGGGGGCGGGGGGTGGTGGCGGCGGGGGAAGGCGGGGAGGTTCAACACGGATATCAGAAGGACGTATTTTACACAGAGGGCGGTGGGGGCCTGGAATGCGCTGCCAGGCAAGGTGGTGGAGGCGGACACACTGGGAACGTTTAAGATTTATCTGGATAGCCACATGAACGGAGTGGGAATGGAGGGATACAAAAGAATGGTCTAGTTTGGACCAGGGAGCGGCGCGGGCTTGGAGGGCCGAAGGGCCTGTTCCTGTGCTGTTTTGTTCTTTGTTCTTTGACTAAGCCTCTACTCCTCTCCCCCCTTCCCTTCTTAGCACCAAGGACAGACTCTGAGTCAGCGACTGTACCCCATGGCTTACCCATGCTAAGTCCCCCCCCCCTCCGCCCCCCCCCAACAGCATCCAAAAGTGTACTATCCCCAATTTCGACTGCATTTCTTTTTTCTCCCCCCACTTGAACGGCTCCCTGTACCCTGGTGCTGTGGTCAGTTTGCTCATCCTCCCTTTCCCTACCCTTCTGAGCTGCCGGGCCGGACTCTGCGCCGGAGGTACGGCCACTGTTGTTTCCCCCAGGTAGGCTGCTCCCCCCAACAGCACTCAAACAGGAGTACCTATTCTGAAGGGGCACAGCCACTGGGTACTCTCTAGTTCCTGACCTTTCCCCTTCCAACCTGTGACCCACGTGTCTTTCTCCTGTGGCCCCGGTGTCACCACCTGCCTGTAACTCCTATCTATCAGCTCCTCATTTTCCCTGACCAGACGAAGATCATCGAGCTGCAGCTCCCGTACCGTAACGCGGTCCCTTAGGAGCTGCAGTTTGATGCAACCGGCGCAGAAATGGGCGTCCGGGAGGCGAGCTGACTCCAGGAGCTCCCACATCCGACACCGACAACAACAAACTGGACTTGCACTCATAATCGCTCTTTCTTCAAGTACACTGGTAAAACTACCAGATGAACCGAACATGCTTCGCCCGTTTCCGACTAATCCCGTTGAGCCAAAGCCCTTCAGCCCTCACTCTCCTCCCTGCTCACTCCGCTGCCCGCTAACCACGCTGCCCGCTGGGAAGTGCGGCCTGCTCTTAACCCTCCCACGCTGAAAACAAAACCCCACACACTTCCCACAAGAACCCGCGGATACTTCCCGTGTGAAGTTTAAAGGTTTTTAATAAAATAAAGCCCTCAAATAAAGTAATGTAAAAAAGTCGATCTCTCCCCCCAGACTCCTGCAACAAGTCACTCCTCTTTACCTCGCTGTGGATGAACAATGAGCATGTACTGGAGAGAGGGAAAGGGGGGTGTGGGGGGAGAGGGAAAGGGGGGTGTGGGGGAAGAGGGAAAGGGGGGTGTGGGGGGAAGAGGGAAAGGGGGGTGTGGGGGGAGAGGGAAAGGGGGGTGTGGGGGGAGAGGGAAAGGGGGTGTGTGGGGGAGAGGGAAAGGGTGGTGTTGGAGGAGAGGGAAAGGGGGGTGTGGGGGGAGAGGGAGAGGGGGGTGTGGGAGGAGAGGGAAAGGGGGTGTGGGGGGAGAGGGAAAGGGAGGTGTGGGGGGAGAGGGAAAGGGGGATGTGGGGGGGAGAGGGAAAGGGGGGTGTGGGAGGGAGTTGGAAAGGGGGGTGTGGGGGTGAGAGGGAAAGGGAGGTGTGGGGGGGAGAGGGAAAAGGGGGTGTGGGGGGGAGAGGGAAAGGGGGGTGTGGGAGGGAGATGGAAAGGGGGGTGTGGGGGGTAGAGGGAAAGGGGGGTGTGGGGGGGAGAGGGAAAGGGGGGTGTGGGGGGGAGAGGGAAAGGGGGGTGTGGGGGGAGAGGGAAAGGTAGTGTGGGAGGGAGAGGGAAAGGGGGGTGCGGGGGGTAGAGGGAAAGGGGGGTGTGGGTGGAGAGGGAAAGGGGGGTTTGGGGGGAGAGGGAAAGGGGGTGTGGGGGGAGAGGGAAAGGAGGGTGTGGGGGGAGAGGGAAAGGGGGGCGTGGGGGGAGAGGGAAAGGGGGTGTAGGGGGAGAGAGGGAAAGTGGGGTGTGGGGGAGAGGGAAAGGGGGTGTGGGGGGGAGAGGGAAAGGGGGTTATGGGGGGGAGAGGGAAAGGGGGGTGTGGGGGGAGAGGGAAAGGGGGGTGTGGGGGGGAGAGGGAAAGAGGGTTGTGGGGGGTAGAGAGAAAGGGGAGTGTTGGGGGGAGAGGGAAAGGGGGGTGTGGGGGGAGATGGAAAGGGGGGTGTGGGGGGGAGAGGGAAAGGGGGTTGTGGGGGGTAGAGGGTAAGGGGGGTGTGGGAGGGAGAGGGAAAGGGGGGTGAGTGGGGGAGGGAAAGGGGGTTGTGAGGGGAGAGGGAAAGGGGCGTGGGGGCGAGGGAAAGGGGTGTGGGGGAGACTGAAAGAGGGGTGTGGGGGGGAGAGGGAAAGGGGGGTGTGGGGGGAGAGGGAAAGGGGGGTGTGGGGGGGAGGGAAAGGCGGGTATGGGGGGAGAGGGCAGGGAGATGTGGGGGTGAGAGGGAAAGAGGGGTGTGGGGGGGAGGGAAAGGGGGGTGTGGGGGGGAGAGGGAAAGGGGGGTGTGGGGGGTGAGGGAAAGGGGGTTGTGGGGGGTAGAGGGAAAGGGGGATGTGGGAGGGAGAGGGAAAGGGGGGTGAGGGGGGGAGGGAAAGGGAGTGTGGGGGGAGAGGGAAAGGGGGGGTGTGGGGTGAGAGGGAAAGAGGGGTGTGGGGGGAGAGGGAAAGGGGGGTGTGGGGGGGAGAGGGAAAGGGGGGTGTGGGGGGGAGAGGGAAAGGGGGGTGTGGGGGTGAGAGGGAAAGGGGGGTGTGGGGGGGAGAGGGAAAGTGGGGTGTGGGGGTGAGAGGAAAAGGGGGGGTGCGGGGGAGAGGGAAAGGGGGGTGTGGGGGTGAGAGGGAAAGAGGGGTGTGGGGGGGAGAGGGAAAGGGGAGGTGTGGGGATGAGAGGAAAAGGGGGGGTGCGGGTGAGAGGGAAAGGCGGTTGTGGGGGTGAGAGGGAAAGTGAGGTGTGGGGGGAGAGGGAAAGGGAGGTGTGGGGGTGAGAGAGAAAGAGGGGGTGCGGGTGAGAGGGAAGGGGGTGTGTGGGGTAGGAGAGGGAAGGGAGATGTGGGGGTGAGATGGAAAGAGGGGTGTGGGGGGAGAGGGAAAGGGGGCTGTGGGGGTGAGAGGGAAGGGGGGTGTGTGGGGAGAGGGAAAGGGGGGTGTGAGGGGAGAGGGAAAGGGGCGTGGGGGCGAGGGAAAGGGGTGTGGGGGAGACTGAAAGAGGGCTGTGGGGGGGGAGAGGGAAAGGGGGGTGTGGGGGAGAGGGAAAGGGGGGTGTGGGTGGGGAGAGGGAAAGGGGGTGTGGGGGGAGAGGGAAAGGGGGGTGTGGGGGGGAGAGGGAAAGGGGGGTGTGGGAGAAGAGGGAAAGGGGGTGTGGGGGGGAGAGGGAAAGGGGGGTGTGGGAGGAGAGGGAAAGGGGGGTGTGGGGGTGAGAGGGAAAGGGAGGTGTGGGGGGGAGAGGGAAAAGGGGGTGTGGGGGGGAGAGGGAAAGGGGGGTGTGGGAGGGAGATGGAAAGGGGGGTGTGGGGGGTAGAGGGAAAGGGGGGTGTGGGGGTGAGAGGGAAAGGGGGGTGTGGGGGGAGAGGGAAAGGGGGGTGTGGGGGGAGAGGGAAAGGGAGTGTGGGAGGGAGAGGGAAAGGGGGGTGCGGGGGGTAGAGGGAAAGGGGGGTGTGGGGGAAGAGGGAAAGGGGGGTTTGGGGGGAGAGGGAAAGGGGGTGTGGGGGGAGAGGGAAAGGAGGGTGTGGGGGGAGAGGGAAAGGGGGGCGTGGGGGGAGAGGGAAAGGGGGTGTAGGGGGAGAGAGGGAAAGTGGGGTGTGGGGGAGAGGGAAAGGGGGTGTGGGGGGGAGAGGGAAAGGGGGTTATGGGGGGGAGAGGGAAAGGGGGGTGTGGGGGGAGAGGGAAAGGGGGGTGTGGGGGGAGAGGGAAAGGGAGGTGTGGGGGGAGAGGGAAAGGGGGATGTGGGGGGGAGAGGGAAAGGGGGGTGTGGGAGGGAGTTGGAAAGGGGGGTGTGGGGGTGAGAGGGAAAGGGAGGTGTGGGGGGGAGAGGGAAAAGGGGGTGTGGGGGGGAGAGGGAAAGGGGGGTGTGGGAGGGAGATGGAAAGGGGGGTGTGGGGGGTAGAGGGAAAGGGGGGTGTGGGGGGGAGAGGGAAAGGGGGGTGTGGGGGGGAGAGGGAAAGGGGGGTGTGGGGGGAGAGGGAAAGGTAGTGTGGGAGGGAGAGGGAAAGGGGGGTGCGGGGGGTAGAGGGAAAGGGGGGTGTGGGTGGAGAGGGAAAGGGGGGTTTGGGGGGAGAGGGAAAGGGGTGTGGGGGGAGAGGGAAAGGAGGGTGTGGGGGGAGAGGGAAAGGGGGGCGTGGGGGGAGAGGGAAAGGGGGTGTAGGGGGAGAGAGGGAAAGTGGGGTGTGGGGGAGAGGGAAAGGGGGTGTGGGGGGGAGAGGGAAAGGGGGTTATGGGGGGGAGAGGGAAAGGGGGGTGTGGGGGGAGAGGGAAAGGGGGGTGTGGGGGGGAGAGGGAAAGAGGGTTGTGGGGGGTAGAGAGAAAGGGGAGTGTTGGGGGGAGAGGGAAAGGGGGGTGTGGGGGGAGATGGAAAGGGGGGTGTGGGG